>NW_021853422.1:789955-790607 GCF_003651465.1 Formica exsecta
GTCTACAATGGCAGTAACAAGGCTGTAGGAGTAGGAGAGTATACTTTTAAGAGCAAATGGGAATTGCCCATTTTGTTACTCTCGGTCATTGCATCACTAAAAACAGTATACTCTCCTACTCCTACAGCCTTGTTACTGCCATTGTAGACGGACCTTAAGACGTTCGAGAATCCCGCTACTGATTTTATTAATTGATTCGTTGCGTGCTGTTTAGCGAAGTATTCTACATGTTCCAATCATAAGAGTATTACTAGTTTTGGCTTCATACGTGCAGATTTCTTAGGGCCATCGCAATAGCTTTTCCGTAATGTATTACGTTACGTTAAGTACTGATTCTAAACCTAAACTCGTACGTAATCTAAAGGTGTCTTTACATGGCAGCGTTAAGCGTCGAGCGTCTGCGCAGAAAAATGCGCAGAATTTAAACGAGATAGATTCTAGGCTAAAATTAGATTCTGGGCAATTTTCTGCACAAACGCTCGACGCTTAACGCTGCCATGTAAAGGCATCTTTAAACTTCAGTCGATGCACAGAGAATAGCAATATAAAATATAAACAAAAAACATTAGAATTTAAATGTTCTCAGGGTACAGAATAATTGCTCCTCTTTTGTTTGAATTTGCTCTACCTTCAAAAATTAATTTTCTACAGT
>NW_021853423.1:0-13978 GCF_003651465.1 Formica exsecta
CCGAGCATGAGATAACCGATATATTGGATGATTGCATAAGTTCGTGACCGATTTTCATAGATGGCATTAAGTTACTGCATGGCGGAGTTCTATTGTTTTCGTGTGGTAATTGTTGCTTACACCGAATAGATGACGTTGTCTTATGTCAATTTAGCGTCAGACATTGTTCAGATAAGTCCAGTTGTGCATAAGAGAAATCATTAAAAAGGGAGAACGAAAAGGTGCATTTGCGGCATGTAATGTTATATAAATTTCGGAAAGGCGTGAGTGTTGGGACTGCACAAAAAAATATTCAAACCGTTTATTTGGACCGCGCTCCTGCTCTCCGAACAGTCAAAAAGTGGTTTGGCAGATTTCGAAATGGTGATTTCAACATGGAGGATCAACCCCGCTCTGGACGGCCTTCTGGCATTGATAATGACATTGTGCATGCCTTAGTGGAAAGAAACCCAAGGATTACAACTGAGGATATTGCTAAGAGGCTGAACATCGATAATTAAACCGCTTTTCGTCATTTAAAAAAAGCTTGGATACGTTTCCAAGCTTGATACATGGGTGCCGCATCTCCTGACTGAAAGGAATAAGCTAAACCGTATGACTGTGGCTCTTTCTCTTCTCGAGCGTAACAAAAAAGAGCCTTTTTTAGATCGAATGGTAACAGGCGATGAAAAGTGGATTCTCTACAAAAACGTACAGCGAAAGAGGACATGGAAAACAGCAGCTGAAGGAGCAGAACCCGTAGCAAAGGCTGGCTTGCATCCGATGAAGGTGTTGCTGTGTGTTTGGTGGGATCGCAAGGGAATTATTTACTTTGAGCTGCTCCGACGCGGCGAAACAATCACGGCGGACAAGTACTGTGAGCAACTAACTAGACTCGCTGCAGCTATTCGAGAAAAACGTCCGATTTTGGCCAATCGAAAAGGCGTCATCTTCCACCACGACAATGCTAGGCCACACGTCGCTCAACAGACGCTGCGAAAACTGCAGGAGTTGCAAGGGGAAATTCTGCAGCACCCGCAGCAACCGATATTCTCCAGATATTGCGCCTTCAGATTTTTATCTGTTCCGGTCTTTGCAGAATAGTTTAAATGGCAAGAATCTCAATTCCGAGGAAGCTGTCGAAAACCACCTTACAAACTTTTTTCAAGAAAAAACAAGTTCTTTCTTCAAAAATGGAATCGACAAGCTTATAGATCGTTGGAAAACCATTGTAGAAAAGAATGGAGACTATATAATTGATTAATAAAAGTGTTATCTCTAAAATATAATCTATTGAAGTTTATATTTAAATCGGGCACGAACTTATGCAATCACCTGATATAAAAGTATATAAATCTTGCTCGATATTTTTCTTGATATAAAAATTTTTATCTTATTGCAAGACATCCTGCATAACTATCCGGGAACTTAGAGAAAAATTTCTCTAAAAATGGAAGAAAAGTTCTTTAAGAAATCTATGGAAATACTCGGAATCGTACTCCATGCTGAGAAAGCAAAAGTTTCCGTTAACACTTTTAATACATCAACGGGGATGAAGCATTTAAAAATCCGAGATAAAAACACCGCGAGTCGGACGAGCGCTTTATTTTATCTCGAATTACTGTTTCGAGTTGAGCAGACCGCGGAGAAGAGACAATTAAAACTTTAAACTGAAATAGCACCACCGTCACCGTCACTTGGACAAACTGAATTCTTCGGATGGTGGAAAGCTTTCTTTAGTTGGAGCAACAACTCGCTCAAAGAAAACTTTTCGCGATGATTTAAAACGTTTCATCGATGTACTTTTAAAAGTACTTATGTATTACGATCTACATATCGAGATCATCATTATCTCAAAAACTTATATAATAAGAATATGTTTAAATTGAGAGAAATAATTACATTGACGATTAAATTATCAAATTCAACTCAAAAACTAAAAATAATTCTTTTTAAACTAGAGCATTTTTTGTTTAAATCAATGATTAATATTTCATTTAAATTGTATATTAAATGTTTTAAAAATTTATTTTATTTGTTTTTAGTAATAGAAGATCAGCCTGTCACTCAAGAAGTAAATGAGAATGGAGATATTGAAAATTCTGTAAATCATGAACCAGGTAGATAAATATCGAATCTCTTGATTTGAATCTTTACACATTTATTTATAATATATATGTAAATAATCTTTTTAATAGACGAAGAAGAGACTGATAAATTTAAAAGGAAATAAATTTAAAGGGTAAAAAATTTTTAAAAAATTTAAAAAATTTAAAAGGAAAAATTTAAAAGGAAAATTGTCTCGTAGACGTCCACGAGTCCCCTCCATTCTTTTTTTCCACAGACACCTTTAGGGGGGAGGGCCCCAGACAGTCACAGCAGGGGGTCGGCGCCAGTGGCCGAGGAGTGGGGGTTTGTTTTGACGCCCCATAGTGCCCACTATCTACTGACTGTAATCCTATATTCAGCTGGTTTCAAGATTGTATCAAATGGTTTATCGTGTATTATACAATCTAGATAATATATTACATATATTCCACAATTATAAGTATTATTTTGAAAAACTCTATTATTGCACAAACACTATTATTGGTGAAGCGAGGGGGGGATTTAAGGCGGGAGGAGGCACGAACCAAGCATCCATCTCTTCCGTGGCAGCGGCATTGTCGTGTCTGTGTAGGGCGTTTACACACTTCCTCAGCCCGACAAATAATTGTTAGAAAACAACATTTGCGGGTCTGAAAAAATATGCGAGGTACAAGTGGCTGAATCGGGAATCGAACCCGAGTCTTTCGCTTTCCGCTCAATGGATGCAGTGCCGATTGTCACGGAGAGACGAAATCCCCAGCACGTCTCCAGAGCGGTCCAATCATATTAAACGATTGAAAATTGGCCCCCGTAGCCGCTCAGCGATGAGTCTTGACTCACCACCAGTATGAATGGAAGCCTCCTCGAGTAGTCCATCCTAAACCACTACGCCTAAGCAGCCCCCTCTTCTGCTCCCAATTAATAATACGATCTTCCACCGTCACCACATGGTGGATCTAGTGGACAGATTACCAGCACTTACGCTGGCACAGATGTACACCGCAGAGTGAAGCGAGGGGGGGATTTAGCAAGTTAAATAACCCGAGTCGATCCTTATCTAGGTTGACAGTTAGGGAATCAGGACACGGCGGAGACATCATCTCGTAATTGGTCGACCCGTCTGGGAGTTGACGTTTCTCCGTGGTGGGGGGATAGGCGGCAGGAACTATTTTATAATAATTAGAACTCTCGAAATACGGCCAGCATATCACCTCTAAACTCGAAAATACGATTTTTTCGGGTAAAATAATTGTTTAAAAAATTTTTTAGTTATTTCCTTCATCAGAACTCTTTGGAAAAGCAATGTACATGCCCAAAACTACACGAGAACTATTTCATAATAAGCAGAACTCTCGAAATACAGCCAACATATCACCTCTAGTCTCGAAAATACAAGTTTTCGGGTAAAAAATGGTTTTATTTCATTTTAATGAATATTTGTTACTTTTAGAAGGCAGAACTCTTCTTAGAACTCATATAGAACTATAGATCTTTTAAATTTGAACAATTATTGATAAGGAAAACGTCGTAGGACAAAGTGATATGCTGCGTGAAGTTGGCATATCAGTTTGTCCTGAGGCATTTTCTTTGGTTTAATCGCCAGAACTATTTGTTTAAACTATCAAGAACTCTAGAACTATTGAAAATAAAGCCAGAACTCTTAATTATTTATGATCTTCCACGAAATGATATGCTAGTTTCACACACACGAAAAACTCTCTATGAAATTAGCAACACTGCTTGCATTAATAACAGGACATAGAATACAGACGCTAACACTTATTGAGGTAAAGGACATTGAAAAAATAAGTGATCGAATTGAGGTAAAAATCCCTACAAGGATAAAAACTTCGCGAGTTGAGTTCAATGGCTTGAATTTACGACGATACACGACAGATATGGGGGACATCCGTGGACGTTCATTTCATGTCCATTTTACACCCGCACATTCATGGACATGACATGAACATCCATCATATTCCCAACCAAAGTAGCAGAGTCACATCAAAAACAACATAACATCTTTGGCTGGTCCAAGAAATAATATCTTTTAAACGTCAATTATTATTAGTCGCCGACGTCATAGACCAAAAATAGACGTCTTTATGTCGTCTTTTGACATCACTCTGCTACTTGGGGTGTGGGTTGTGTGCTATGTGGGTGAGGACATTCAACAAACAAAAAATTTTTATAATTTTGTAACTACTACTGTACTACTGTACAACCCGTTTGCAATGATTCCTTTATCTTTTTCATGTTTTCTTCCGCGCTATTTTTACGTTGATTTTCGTAAATCAATTCAATTTCTTGCTGTATTTGTAATAGTTGGGCTTTATATTCTGTCTTCAATTCTTTTTGAACATGCTCCACTTTAGCCTCGTATTGTTCCGCGAGGCGCTTTTCTATTTCAGATATCGCAATCTAAAATGCAAACACAATATTATAATGTTCTAAAAAATTTATTAAAAAATCGGCGAATAAAGCAACATTTATAAATTTGAAAGTGATTGTATCAACATTGATTAGAAATTTAATTTATTTCTAGTCTTTTCTATCAATTTTAATTATATTGCTAGTTTTAAGTAAATATTCATGGACTAACTTTTCATGTGAGAATGGTAATAAATGAACGATATCTATAATGAAATCTAAAAGATCTTATTTCCAATAATAACTTACTTTTTGTCTCATATCAGCCTCAGCAAGTTTTTGATCCTTTAAATCACTCATCCTTTGAATCTCCTCATTCATGTGTTCCCGAGCATCGGTGGCTATCGTTTTTAATCTTTTGAGTTCCTTCTTCAAATCTCGATCTTTTTCTATAAACGTCTTGTGCTCTGCTTTCAATTTATTGGATTGCAATTGTAAATCACTTACTTTGTTATTTAATCTAGAAAACAAATATTAAATAAAAATTATTTAGATGTATGTACATATTAATAGATATACATATTAATCAAATATCATATTAATTGCTGAGGATTAACACGAGGAAATACTTCACATTGCAATTTTATTTAAATATGAAAAGAAATCTTTTCGTGAACATTTTTATGAACAAGTTTCTCATTGACCCATCTCTACAATTAGATAGGCTTCCATGCTTCGAATCTTCTACGAAGGTTCTTTGAACATAAAATGTTTGAAATTGAGATCGTTTCGCTATCCTTGGCCTACTGCCTTAAAACGAGTGGCACCCGTTTGACCACGTTAATATTGACCACGGTCCCAATTAACCACGTTGAGATTGACCACGTTGCGATTGACCCCGTTGATATTGACCACATTGATATTGACCACGGTCCCGATTGACCACGTTGATATTGACCACGGTCCCGATTGACCACATTGATATTGACCACGGTCCCGATTGACCACGTTAATATTGACCACGGTCCCAATTGACCACGGTCCCGATTGAACACACACACACACACACACACACACACACACACATGCGGGGGGTGGAAGGGGGGCTTTCGGCTCCCCTCCCGCACCCCCTCCGCCAGTCAGGCACAATGGACCTCACTTTACAACTTGCAAAGTACATGCCCTAGTAACGACATGTATTGATTCGTGATCAATCGAAACCGTGGTCAATATTAACGTGGTCAATATTAACGTTAACAATATCAACGTGGTCAATCGGAACCGTGGTCAATATCAACGTGGTCAATCGGGACCGTGGTCAATATCAACGTGGTCAATCGCAACGTGGTCAATCGCAACGTGGTCAATCGCAACGTGGTCAATCGCAACGTGGTCAATCGCAACGTGGTCAATCGCAACGTGGTCAATCGCAACGTGGTCAATCGCAACGTGGTCAATCGCAACGTGGTCAATCGCAACGTGGTCAATCGCAACGTGGTCAATCGCAACGTGGTCAATCGCAACGTGGTCAATCGCAACGTGGTCAATCGCAACGTGGTCAATCGCAACGTGGTCAATCGCAACGTGGTCAATCGCAACGTGGTCAATCTCAACGTGGTCAATCGGGACCGTGGTCAATATCAACGTGGTCAATCGGGACCATGGTCAATCGGAATCGTGGTAAATATCAACTTGGTCAATCGGAATCGTGGTAAATTATTAACATGGTCAATATCAACGTGGTCAATCGGGACCGTGGTCAATATCAACGTGATCAATCGGGTCCGTGGTCAATCGCAACGTGGTCAATCTCAACGTGGTCAATCGGGACCGTGGTCAATATCAACGTGGTCAAACGGGACGCTCCCCCTTAAAACAGGTAATATAGAATGATCCTCGTGGGAAACGAGAATTATTTTTCTTACTGTAATATCTTTGGAAAGTATCGATGATTCAACAGCAATACTACTATCAATCCTCATCTTTTATTTATATCGAATTGAGAAAAGAACTCAGGATCAAGCAATGAATGTGAAAAAAATAGATTAATAACATAGGATAATTTCTTACAGAATATTTTTACTTTCTTTTTCTTTTTTTCTTTTGCAGGCATTTCTCGGTTTTAAGTAACATAGTAAATTTCGCATATAACGCGCGGCATTTATCAGGGCGGAATCGGGGGGTATTATTGGGGTATTTATTAGGGGTATTCAAGCAGTGCACGACCCACATCGAGAATTTTATTTTTTACCATGGTGGCCCAGACTGTTATCAATGTTCGTCCGGTTGCCACACGGCAAATCTCGTGTTACTGTTTTTAAACAAGTTAAAAACGATCTGAAAAATATGTGCGGTTTCACCAGAAATACATTGATAAATAGCGAATTGAACTATAATTATCATCTAATTGCTAAATACAATATTAAATCTGAAATATTAAACGTCACATACACGTCAGTCAAATACGATTTATTGTAGATCATTATTTATCGCGATGTTTTTCGTTTGCTTAATCAAATATTATTAATAAATAAATTTTTATTATTTATACTTTAGTTTCATTAAATATATGTAACAAAACACGAGTTAAGAGGATGCCGGATTACCGACAGAATGCGAATATTAGTTAAAATGCAAAATCTTTTTGTTGATTATAGATATCTATAACAAATTTTTAATCTGTACGTGCCTAATCAGTAAACCCCGCACTCAGCATTTCATCAAAGAGTATAAGTGAACTTAGAGAAGTGAGTTTAGAAGCTTTAGAAAAAAGATTTTACGATGCAACACTTTTGTGCGTATGTGTGTGTGCGAGATCGAGGCTCAAGAGTAAAACAGAGCAGTTATGTTTATTTGATACATCATAAATGAGATGCACAACAAATTATTTTCTTTTTCTATTTAACTATAGTTAAATACAACACATGTACATACAAAAATACACATAATTAAATACTTTTTCTATTTATGACATACACAATATCTCATTTATGTTCTATAAAATAAAGATGAATAAATTGATGTATTATTATGTAGGAAGACGAGAATAGAAAAAATAAAAGTCGAAGAAATAAAAGAATATAATAATGGGGATGAAAGAATACAATAAAGAACAAGCAGAGAGAGAGAGAGCGAGAGAGAGAGAGAGAGAAAGAAAGAGAGAGACAGAGAGACAGAGAGACAGAGACAGAGAGAGACAGAAGATTAATTATATTTCTATATTTACAAATTATAATATTTTAATTAATTTGGAACAAGGATAAGAATAAGAATTAGGAATAAGGATAATAAAGTTGTAATAAACAAATTTAATTTAAAATACAAATTTAATTTTAATTTTTTTTTTTGGTACATTGTGTGCGTGTGTGTGTATGTGTGTGTCTGCGCCTGTGTGTGTGCGTGTGTGTACTAATAATAAATTTATAATAAAAAATGAAAATTATGAGTAAAATTACAAAATATAAAAGAACAAATAAAAGAAGTAATAAAATAATAAATTTATATATATATAACGCATGTATCCGGATGGTGCAGGCATATATCCGAGTGGCACAGGTAGCGCAGGCACATATCCGGATGATGCAGGCTGCACAGGCACGTATCCGGATTGTGCAGGCTGCACAGGCACGTATCCGGATTGTGCAGGCTGTACAGGCACGTATCCGGATGGTGCAGGCATATATCCGGGTGGCGCAGGCACATATCCGGATGACGCAGGCATCGGGGGCATATATGGTGCAGGCTGTGCAGGCACGTATCCGGATTGTACAGGTGGCACAAGCACGTACCCCGATGACAGGGGTGCGGGCATGTACCCTGTTGGCGGTAGTATATTAGACGGCATGCCAGCCTTCTTCTGTCTGCGCCTCTCTCGGAATACCGCCCGCCGCACCGCATTACTAATGCGCTGGAAAAAAAATTAAAACATTAATGTTTTTACACACACATACACACACACACACACACACATACTGTATACCATTTACATATATATATTTACATATATACATGGTGTCTCACCAAAAGTGGCCGCTCCTTTTTATGTTTTAAACTAAAAGAGATAGACCATAACAAATGTATATCAAATTAAATGGTTCAAACTGAACTCTATTGTGAGCATAATGGTTGCTTTTGAAAGCTATCTGTGTTAATGAACGGAGAGATATGCATAATTTTTTTATAATAATGTGAATATTTCAATATGATAAATATTGAATGATTGTTTTTTTCTTTACACTGATTGATTTGTCTCATTATTCTGTACATAAAAGTATTACGGTAAGATTATCGAAAACTAAATATTTTACGAGATATTTTATTTTTTATATCAAAATATGTCAGATTAAAATATAAAATAACTCAAAAAGTACTTAATGAAAAAATACTTTATTATAGTGTTTTGAAAAGCTCTCGAGATAAGCTACAAGAATATGTAATAAAAAACGAGAGGTTCCATTTAAGAAATTAAAGGTGTCCTTGACTTGACCTTAACGATGCCATCCAAGGTCAAACCAATGACACCGTCTTATGTTCCCTTCAAAACCATACAATTTTTGTTCAAAACGTTTTTCTCTAAAATGCTTAGTTTTTGAAAGAAAATGGGTGTACGGGTGGTCTAGGACACCCTGTATATTGAATCACGCGCCTGTTACCATTTCACAAATAATTTTAGACTGGAAGATGAGAGATAATATTCCAACTTTCCAAAAAGTCGCATTGTAACACGCACACACATACACACATTCACACTTACATGTACAGTATATGTATGTATATTACATGTGAAAGAAATACATTCTGTATGTATATGTATGCTTGCGCATATTTTATACATATACGAGCACCATACACATGTAATATACATACATATACAGTAGGATAGTAAGGGCGGTTCTAGCTCATTTTCCCATGAGTGCGAGAGAGACAGACAGAGAGAGAGAGAAGGACGGAGATATGATTAGACAGAGATAGAGTGATGACCGCTGGGGGAAGTTCGGGCAGGGGAGAAAGCAGAGGGGGTACGTAGGACGAGACGGAAAGCTCGGCCGGGGGGAAAGCGGGGCGAGGGTGGGGGGTCGGGAAAGCGCGTGACGTCACGAGAGGGAGCGGGTACGAGTCGCCAAGATTGCCCGGGAGATGGCGGTCGGCTCGATCGGGGGTCGCGGTTCCCGACTCGCCCTACGTACCCCCCTGCTCTCCCACCCGCCCCCACGTCCTCCCCTCGGTCATCACTCTATCTCTTTCTAATCATATCTCCGTCCTCCTCTCTCTCACGGACTGTCTCTCTCACGCTCATGGAAATGGGCTAGAACCGACCTTACTAGACGTCCAACGGAATCGACGAGATCGCCCGGGAGATGACGCTCGACTCGATCGAGGTCGCGGTTTCTCCCGGCGCGACTCGTTCCTTAGGGGGGGGGGGCGACGGCGATACCTCGCGCCGCTTCTAGCGCGCGATCCGCTATTGCGATTCTTCAGGGACGCGCGTCGCTTCTAGCGCGCGATCCGCGAATGGACGCCGGGTATCCCGCGTCGAGGGAGACGGAGGATCGTCGGAGCGCGGTTGAACGAAGAGAGGAACGGTTAGCGGAGATACGAGCGCGTTTATCGCTCGAGCGAGACGGCGAATCGTCGAAAGGTCGTGGAATAAATAGAGATCGTTTCTCGCGCGAGAGGAGGAGCGTTTTTATTGTTTCCTTTTACAACATTTTTTAAATATATTAATAATACAATATTTGATATATATTAATAATGCAATAATACGAGTACGCGGATAAGCGTATCACGATTCTCCGAAGAGACGAACCTTGGGCGTTTCGAGACGGAGTATTCGGAGATTGTTGAGTTTGCCGAATCGCAGCGTCAACTGTTCGATGTATATCGGCGCCGGAGGAGCGATTTTCGTCGGAACGAAAATACGATAGAAGCGTGGATCGTAGATCGAGCAGTTCCTTCCACATATCAGACGTTAGCGAGATTTCCTTGCCGTGGCAATCTCCAAGGACGATCTCCACAAAAGAGGGTCGACTAACGTTAACGCTGACCTCGAGATGTTCGTACGCGGTTTTGGTTAATAGGTAGCGTCTTCCTAAGATTCTGAGCGGTCTCGCGATCGAGACATCCGCGTCGCGTCTAGGCGTCCGGTGATTTTATGATAAATTCAAAAATGTGCAATGAAGTGTAGGAATTTGTCATAAAATACCTTATAAATCTCTAATAAAATAGATATGTTGTTCCATTAAAAAAAAAAAATAAAATTGGCATTGAAAAATGATCTCAACTTTTGGTTGCAATTGGGACGCACTCGAGGACACAGTAGGCCCTGAATTTGGCAGCATCGTTCCACAGGGAATTGTTTGCCGTTTGTTAACAATTCGCAAGCAAATGGTTAGCTGGGTAGATATATGTCATGATGTAAAAAAAATTACAATTTATAAGGCATGAGACTTACAAAAAACTAAGCGTTTTGATCCACTTTGAATCTTTATCAATGGTTACATAAAGTTTATATGTATAATGATACAAAAAAATGTACAATAGGAACACGCACACAAAAATTGAGATTGTAGAAATTTCTGCGAGGAAAAGAATCTCAATTTTTGTATGCTCGTTCCCAATGTATTTTTTTTATCATTATAGATATAAACTTTACATAACCATTGATAAAAATTCAAAGTGGATCAAAACGTTTAGTTTTTTGTAAGTCTCATGCCTTATAAATTGTAATTCTTTTTACATCATGACATGTACTTATACATCAGACTGATAAAAAAAAGGTACAATAGGAACACGCACTCAAAAATTGAGATTGTAGAAATTCCTGCGAGAAAAAGAATCCCAATGTTTGTATGCGTATTCCTATTGTACTTTTTCTTTTATCAGTCTGGTATGTAAGTATATGTCATGATGTAAAAAGAATTACAGTTAATAAAAAATATGAATACAAATTTCACATATTAAATAATATGAATTACTCTCTAAAAGGCACAATTTGCATTTGAACAATAATTTATTGTTTTTATTTTAATGTAATTTTAAAACAACATTGTGAGGTTCAGTGATATACAATCAGTACAAAGTAAAGAGTGGCTAATTGAAGTCTGATGTGTAGATATATGTTATGATGTAAAAAAAATTACAATTTATAAGGCATGGGACTTACAAAAAACTATATAATAATAAAAAAATATATAGTGGGAACACGCATATAAAAATTGAGATTCTTTTCTTCGCGGAATTTTTACAATCTCAATTTTTGTGTGCGTGTTCCTATTGTACTTTTTGTTTGTATCATTATACATATAAACTTTACGTAACCATTGATAAAGATTCAAAATGTGTACATGATATAATATTACAGATGTGATAAAATAGTGTTGTGCCTCTAGCCGCTAAGGAAGAGGTCTTTAGGGATTTATACGCCCAAAGGATTAGGATCCACGCTCGAAATAAGACACTCCCGGACGTTAGGTATAAATTAATATATTTCACAGGTTTTGGTACACTTTTACATATTCGCGATTATAATAGTCGGGCGCGATGTACGGTATATCGATACTGTTGAAGCAATTATCACGCATATCTACACTTAATGATATTCCATCAAATATGATCTTACGATATCGAGAATAATTGTTACTTACATGCTGCACAGATACTTAAATAGAAGAATCATTGTCACGATTCTGATTTGTTCCGTGAATTTCTATCTCTGCCATTCTATTGAAGAATTGCTGAAGAGGTAATCCTGGCTTTCTACAATATTTTCTAAAAATTATCATGTTATTTTCGTATGGAAAAGCAGAAAAAGAATCTAATTTACCAAGATGTCTCACATCGTTAGTGAGATGAAGAAGACCATGTACATTATAACTATTAAAAGTTGAACCGTAAAGATTTTTACTTCGTTGAACAAATTTTTGCAGCACAAGCTCTGCAAACCGTAGTTGTAATTTTGATGGTGAATTTGAAACCAAAATTCTTATAGCTACGTGTAAGAATAAAAAGTGCTTGTATAATTGATCGTCTAAAATACCATATGTTACAACTATACCTGTATAGAGTAAAAACTGACGGAACTCTGTGGCTTTATATTTAGAGCATGCATCGAGGGATCTAGGCCGTTTTGAAAAATCCGAGGAACAATATTCTTTAAGAGTGTTTAGTCTCGCACACATAATAGAAATGGATCGGCCAGACAATTTTGACAATCGTGAATATTTCCCATATACCCATGCGGATAAAAGTTTTTTCATTATACCCAGACGTACAAGATGCATATATTCAAATGGCACTTGTGAAACCATACCTATCGGAACCATCGACGATGGACTCTTACCTTCTTTATGATGATCCCCATCCACACACCTTATATATTCCTCATCGGTTCGAAGAGGATGATTGACATCATTGAAGACATAACGGGCTTCGCTACGTGTACCAGAAACTTTGCATTTGGAACAAGGCTGACTAGACTAACTTATATAATTTAACTTTCTTTTAATTTTTTATATTATTTATCGATCATTTTAAGGGCATCTTTTCATAACGAAAACATATGACATCCTTAAAATGAAGATTGATATATGTTCGGGAGTCGACCTTGACGAGATCGCCCGAAACTGATAGAAACGCTCAGAGATGAGCGAGAAGCTTTGTGTAACGCGGATCCGTAGATCCGCTGGAGGACAAAGAGATTTTAGAAAATGTTCGAGTACAGGTTGTTTTAAATATTAGTTTTATTTTGAATTATAGAGGAGCGAGCGACGGCACGTTCTCCGCTATTCCGACGGAAATCTTCAAATTGTCCTATTAATCACTGCCCCTTTTTAGCGGTTCGGAAATCTTGACCGCGGACACCGGATGGAATGTTGCGCGAGGCAGAGGACATTCGCGATGCGGATAACGAGCGTCGATTCTCGGACTCCAAACAATTAACATTCACAATGTCTTAGCACTAAATATTTAACAAAGACGATTTGAGATGTGACCGAATTGACCGCCGCGAGAATCTGTACGCGATCGGATGCGAAACAATTCGGAACACTTTTGAGACGAGTAAGCCTACTGCGTACGCGACACGAGCGAGATTAAGAGAAATGCGAATTAGAAAGATCGATGAATTTCGACCGGCTCGAATCGTTGTCGTAGGCAGACTAAATCGACCGACCGCGGAAACTCGTGCTCTGCCGATGTGAATAACAAGTTTTTCTGATTTCAAATCTTCGAGAACTTGCTGTTTGTCACAGTTTTTCATTCTAAGAATGCGATCACGCACCGAGCGGGTGACCGCGACGCTAATATTAAGAAGAAGAAGAAGAAGAATGCGATCACGCACCGAGCGGGTGACCGCGACGCTGTTTGTTCTCGCTCGTGTTTTATTTTCTGAGGCAATCGTTTTAATATAACGGCGAAATTTAGAAACGAAATTTTAATGTTTCAATTTTGAACAATATACAAGATTGTTATCAAACTGTAAATCATGTGTTATTATGCATTAAGAGGATGCCGGAGCGACGGGCGAACTCCGACGGATTAGCGC
>NW_021853424.1:0-1415 GCF_003651465.1 Formica exsecta
ACTAATGTTAATATCCTCAGTACCTAGAAATATTTTTTTAAAAAAGAACAAAAATTATATTAATTAAAAATTAATTTATAAAATACATTCGTTCGTAACCATGTTTTTCGAAAAAATTAACAGAAACAGGCAAATTGATTACAATTTAAAATTACTTGAAAAATATAAATTTAAACACAGTAGCTATATCCATGTTCAATCTACTATTAAGTCTTTTTAGCATTAAAACGATAATAATATTAATATTAATAATGATAGAAGAACACTTTTAATAAAGAGGAAGAAAAATATATCTTTTCTTCAAATATACTATTTAAATTAATTTTCTGATTCGGCTTCAAAAAGGCAGATTGTGTGGCAGTCGTTGTTGAGTTACTACCAAAACCATTGCTTTCAGAAATCGCCAGGAAAACCTCGGTTTAATTCCAATCCCGCAACAAACATCCCCAATTTTCAACAAAATATTTAATTCCGATACGAAATTCGTAAATATCAATAAAATCAAGATCATGAAATTCAGGATAATTTAGTCGCAATTTTGTAATATCGAAAGCAGTCGTCAAATTTCGTGAACAAAAAGCTAATATTTAATCGTTGGTTTAACATGAAGTCTTCACATTCATATTCAATCATTTTTTTATTAAATACTAGAAGAATTAGTAATATTTGTGATATTTATAAAAATTGAAATATAATTTTCTGAATTTATCAACGATTCTTTGGTATAAAAACAAGCTCTTAAGTTCAAAAATATTTTTAAACTAAATAATATAGAAACAAATATATTAATTTATATTTCTATTATATTGTTCAACATTATACATGTTTTTTCGGTAAATTTTCGTGTAATTTACAACAAAAAGCAGTTTCATATAATTTATAATATTATCAATACAATTATATAATTACATATAAATTACAATTCTAACACAATAATAATTACAATTAATTATTGTACAATTATAATTAGAGTACAATTTATAATTACTGATGCTATCAGTATCAAATAGATATATCCGATATATCTAATAATTCAGATAATTGATATTGACAGCATTTAGTTCAAGAGTTCAATATTACATAAATTTATGAGTATAACAAATATATATACAAGTTTAAATATATAAAATAAAATGTAACACACATGCGTATTACATTTTATTTTGTACATAATAAATATATATACAATTTTTGATTTATAAAAGAAGATGTAGCATGTGTATATGTTATTTTTAAAATATTTTATAATTAATTTTCATTTTTCTACTATTTAATTTTTAATTTAAATTGTAGAAAAGTTAATAATTTTAATTTTTCTACAATTTTTTTATAATTAATTTTCACTTTTTAGTTTTTCTAAAAAGAATCCTACTTTTTAGTTTTGCTAAAAATCTTAAAAAATTAGATGATTAAGG
>NW_021853424.1:2302-3468 GCF_003651465.1 Formica exsecta
TATTCTAGCCCATCCATTTTGAGGCAACGGATCTATCTACAATCTACATATTTACATCTACAATATCTTCGAATCCGTTACCTCAAAATAAAATAAAGTTTATCACTCACCGGCACTGATGCGCAACAGCGGAGTTGTTGGTCTTGAGGCTACGTTGTCTGTAACATACAAATATAAAATCCAAATTATAGCAATATCCAAAATATAATTAATGTTTTGTGCGGAATATTTTATATCCGACGCGTACAATACTAAAAAGCTCTATATAAATATGGAATAATTTTATAAATTATAGAAAAACTTTTTTTTACATAGAAACCTTTTTACATAGAAACTTTTATGGGACATATGTGTCTTTTTTTAAATTTTCTCTTGTTTAATTCGTTCAAATAAAGAGACCGAATTAATGCGCGTACGCGATTTTTAACAACCAATACAAATAATAAATACTCACCCTTGTGTTGCTCCGCCGGTGCAGGATGCCTCTTCTAGGCCTCCTTCTCCTCTCAGGATATCAGGGTCGCTATGTTGATCTGTAACATACAAATAGAAAATCCAAATTGTAGCGAATAATTAATTAATATTTTAAAAAATTTATTATACGCATTGAATTTTATATTCGATGCATATAATAATAAACAGATTAATAAAATAATTTTATTAATTTTGAAAAAAACATTACTAATAACTCAAATAATTCCATATAAAATAAAGTATAATCTAAAAGTAGAAACTTTTACAAGATTATAGTTTTCATATAAGAATCTGTTTCTTTAATTATCTCTTGTTTAAATCATAAAAAATCAAATTATGCGATTAGTTGCTCAATTTAAATTGTACGTATTTATAAGTTAATTAATTGTACAATTAATAAGTATTTTTAAGTTAATTAATTGTACAATTAATAAGTATTTTTAAGTTAATTAATTGTACAATTAATAAGTAATTAATATACAAATAATAATTTACTTACCATAGGGTTGCTCCATCGTTGCCCGATACCTCTCCTAGGCCTCCTCCTCCTCTGAATGTTGATTCACACGCGCGATACTTTAAACGGCACTCGCCCGCACTTTGCACGATCGAACCCTGCTTCACATGAGAATCACACTTCGAGTCGACAAGTCGGGAATTCACCGATTACTTCGAGCAAAGGGAGCAAAGGT
>NW_021853424.1:8032-17010 GCF_003651465.1 Formica exsecta
GTAGGAATGATAACAAAGCCGTGAACAATAGCGCGCCAATGTTTACGTCGCCAAGGCCAAATACCATGTTAGGTATTGTTAATTCGCTGCCAAAATATTTTACGTACTATAAAATATATATGCAAAATAATAAATTATATAAATATTTTCAATTATTTATTAAACGATTAATGTATCACGGACTTATCGTTATGTTAATTATTCGGACCTGTGATTCGATTATTTTATTGCTCGTTTTCAATCCGAATCATATTTAGATCATCAAAAAGTCGAACGATAAAGCATTGGACAAAATATATTTAATTTTAAGTATTTTAAAACAAAATAATTGTTGCCTAGAGAGAGAGAGAGAGAGAGAGAGAGAGAGAAAATTAATTATTAATTATATCATATTATTTCCCGATATTTGTCGCGATCGCATTTAGAAAAGAAATTTGACGTTTCGAACTATATATTATATACTATTATATCACTGTTTAAATGTCGCCGTGCGAATGATAAGAAATAAGAAATGAGAATGTGAAAGGAATTCGACGGAGCGTCTCCCCCACTATTACAATACTATTCAAGTTCGAATAATAACAAGGCCGTAAGACATAAACAATAGCGTGCTATTGTGCCAATATTTTGCTGCCAAGGCCTACCATGTTATTGATAATCCGCAGCCAAAATTATTTTTAAGTATTATGATGTATATACACGCGGAATATTAAATTATAAACGATTGATATATCGTTATAATATATATATCACAGAGTTTATCGTTATGTTAATTACTCAAACCTGCGATTCAACTATTTTATTGCGCTTTCTCAATCCGAATCATATTTATATCGTCGGAAAGTCAAACGATAAAGCATGGGACAAAATATCTTTACTCTAAGTATCGATAGAAAAATAGTTATTATTCGTAAGAATCGCAACACAAAACGATAATTTATAATTTAGATTTCTATCACTTTGATTCTTACTTTAAGAGAGATTCTTACTTATATTTTATCGGTTTGAGAATTATTTTAATGGATTAATGGAGATTTTTGCAATTAAAATGATATCAAACACAACATAAATCGGATAAATTTTAGCTAAACTAATAAAAATTTTGATTACATATTTAAATATAATAAAAATCGTTTGCTTGCTCTTTACTCATTCTCGTAATAGCAAATAATTTCTTGATCGCGATCGCGTTTAGGGAAGGAATTCGATGGAGCGTCTCGCACTACTTTCCTGCTCGAATGTCGTCGCGATATATATACACAAAAATATTAAATTTTATATATAAGTATATATTTTAAATTAATTTTAAATTAAAGGTAAATTTTTTCACAATTCCGGTTTTTTGTTTAGAGTTCTGGGTAGTATCCCACGAAATATAAAAGAAACTCTTAATATTCTTACGCTCCAATATTGCAAGAGATATCGCGATTTTTTAATCATTTTTGTCTATTATTATTTATAAAAACTAAATGGAACATTTTATAATATTTTATATATAACACACACACATGTAATATTCTAATAATATGCCATGAGCTCTCATTGAGATATCCATTTTTAAAAAGGTGTGTTAAATCGATACTCGCAAGTATTGTTACCTCTTTTCTGCGATGCTGATTAGTTATCTCGACGCTGCGCTGTACATTATTTTATTATATCAATAAAAGCCTGTCATTACTGAGCGATGCATTTGACAGTTCGAAAATTAAGTGTGTGTGTGTAATTTTTATTTAATTTATTATGAAAAAACGAAGAACTATAATTAATATGTGTAAATAATGATACATATAAAATAAAAACTGTATAAAAATAAAAAAAGTTCAGTCTTATACTGTTGTAATTCGTATCGATTCATTAAAAATTATTCAAAAGTAATTTTGACGCATTCATAATGAATTAATGAATTATTCAATTACAAGTCTAATATATTCTTATTTTAGCATTTGTATCGATTTACAGAGAAAAAGTAGAATTTTCACAAAAATTATTATTTTATGAATAAAATATATTCTTTCTCTCTCTCTCTCTCTCTCTCTCTCTCTCTCTCTCTTTATAAGCACTTCTGTAGATGTCTCTCTCTTGTATCGTTTATACTTATCCAAAAGTTTCTATTATATTGAAAATTCTGCTTCATCTAATTTGAATAGAAATAGTTCGCGTTCGGTTTTAAACACATTGTGAAGTAGCAAACTGCTTAAGTGGTTGGATCCCGGATGCCAGGAAGAAAGAGAGTAGATATCACCATTTTATACAGGTATTCTCCATTAATATTATATTCTTAATTTCTAACAGATTTCTAACAGATATTTTTTACGTTTTATAATAATTTTTATTGTTCTAATTATTTTTCAAACAATGACAATGCATGAAACATTAGCAATATATTAATGTCAATGAAGTATTTATTAATATATATTACTCATTATTAATTTCAATTTACATCTTCAATCTATATTTTAATTTTACATTTATTAAAACTAGCTACTAATTCAATATCTATAAGATATGATTAATATTATTGAATATCCGATAATCTATCTATACATGATATTATATAAGTTTCTATATACGTATCTCATTATTATTATTTAGGATAAATTTTTTCGCAATTCCGGTTTTTTATTTAGAGTTCTGGGTAGCATCCCACGAAATATAAAAGAAACTCTTAATATTCTTACGCTCCAATATTGCAAGAGATATCGCGATTTTTTAATCATTTTTGTCTATTATTATTTATAAAAACTAAATGGAACATTTTATAATATTTTATATATAACACACACACATGTAATATTCTAATAATATGCCATGAGCTCTCATTGAGATATCCATTTTTAAAAAGGTGTGTTAAATCGATACTCGCAAGTATTGTTACCTCTTTTCTGCGATGCTGATTAGTTATCTCGACGCTGCGCTGTACATTATTTTATTATATCAATAAAAGCCTGTCATTACTGAGCGATGCATTTGACAGTTCGAAAATTAAGTGTGTGTGTAATTTTTATTTAATTTATTTTGAAAAAACGAAGAACTATAATTAATATGTGTAAATAATGATACATATAAAATAAAAACTGTATAAAAATAAAAAAAGTTCAGTCTTATACTGTTGTAATTCGTATCGATTCATTAAAAATTATTCAAAAGTAATTTTGACGCATTCATAATGAATTAATGAATTATTCAATTACAAGTCTAATATATTCTTATTTTAGCATTTGTATCGATTTACAGAGAAAAAGTAGAATTTTCACAAAAATTATTATTTTATGAATAAAATATATTCTTTCTCTCTCTCTCTCTCTCTCTCTCTCTCTCTCTCTCTTTATAAGCACTTCTGTAGATGTCTCTCTCTTGTATCGTTTATACTTATCCAAAAGTTTCTATTATATTGAAAATTCTGCTTCATCTAATTTGAATAGAAATAGTTCGCGTTCGGTTTTAAACACATTGTGAAGTAGCAAACTGCTTAAGTGGTTGGATCCCGGATGCCAGGAAGAAAGAGAGTAGATATCACCATTTTATACAGGTATTCTCCATTAATATTATATTCTTAATTTCTAACAGATTTCTAACAGATATTTTTTACGTTTTATAATAATTTTTATTGTTCTAATTATTTTTCAAACAATGACAATGCATGAAACATTAGCAATATATTAATGTCAATGAAGTATTTATTAATATATATTACTCATTATTAATTTCAATTTACATCTTTAATCTATATTTTAATTTTACATTTATTAAAACTAGCTACTAATTCAATATCTATAAGATATGATTAATATTATTGAATATCCGATAATCTATCTATACATGATATTATATAAGTTTCTATATACGTATCTCATTATTATTATTTGTTAACCGTGCTATTCAAACGCTATATGATATGACCACGCATATTACGCGCACCATTAACAATTTGAATTTGACGTAACCACATTTGCATATTACAAACATTATGCTAACTATTCGTTACGTGCGAGCATCGTTATTCCCTTCTGTTCGCGTATTAAGTTGAGAATTCAAATTCCCGACGCGTGTACCGGACTTTATTACAACGGTAATCCCCCTTTATATTGTTTACAAGATCGCGTTACTGGCGCTGACATAAATCTTCGGCGGCTGACCTCAAACTTGACAGAAAACAAGGAAGGAATTTATTCGCGTTAACATTTAGCTTTAGATACTATAACGGCTACTATTTTTCCCTGGCTTTATTTCCGCCCTCCTCCCGCCGCACTTTCCTCCCTCTCACGCTGCGGGAGGCCTCATTTTTCTCTCGTTATATACCAAGCGGAAAGCCGCTTAGGAGGGCGACTTACCCTCCATTCGTAACACCGCGAACCTTGCCTTTGTTAGCAATAATGAGAGAACCATTCATAAAGAATTGGGTAAGCGTCTGCTGCGAACGTGCGTAAGCGATATCGTTGATCGTTATGAGAACGCATGCTGCGCTATTTGCGACTTTAATATTGCGCATAAATTGCACTCGAGAGTTGAGCACGCGAGAGGTAAACATTCGTTGAAAACAATGGGTATTTCATCCTATAAAATTTTCTCCGCGCAAAAATACTTATATTGCAAAAATATATTGCGTAAATACATACATTGCATACAGATTAAATTCGCCAACTAAATTTTTATAAATTTTTTTATTGCAAAAATCTTAAAATTTAGTCAATGATAAATTTTTAATGAGAGATACGATTGATCATTTTATTAAAAAATTTGTATAAAAATATACAATATCAAGCAAGATAAATATTATTTACTCTCCGCCTGCTAAAAATTAAGTTTGAATTTTTAATGCATAATATTAACAACAAATGTCAAATGTAACTTAAATTGTTGAGATAAAAATGTGATTTAAATTTAACTTTGCTATAATGATTGAAAATTTATTTGTAGATTCTCTATTGTGTAGAAATACGTATTGTGTAGGAAAACGTTATTCGCTCGCGTGAGCGTACATCATTATTCGAATATATTTGCCTATAAAGAAAAATATATCTCAAACAAGTGATAACGATTTTGAAGCGTGATGTTTTCACAAAATTTCCGATATTGATCGAGCATATTGAATATTGATTGAGCAAAGTAGTTTCATTATTTGCATTTGCCCCACTCTATGCGACGGCGATAATAATCCTTCCAATGTTTTCGCGAGAATGAATTACCATGCTAGGATGAGATATGGGGAACGGCCAGATCGGATCGAGCTACCAAGTCACACTGGGCTTAACGGACTAACAAGCCACTTTAATATAGAAATGCCGCAGCACACTACTAACGAGCCCCCAGGGCATCGTCCATACGAAACGAAGCAATAAACGTTTCCAATTGTTATAGGGACAAGAGTTGAATTCCGTGGAGGTTTTCACCTGGAAAGCACGCACAGTTTCCTAAGCTCTCGACTTTAGTTGCGCGATTATTTACGATAAGAACAAACTTTTCATATACAGAGAGAGAGAAGAAATTAGATTTGACTTTATTTCAAATACCTTTTTTTTACTTTTTTACTTTAAATTTAGGGATAAAATAAAAATAGAAAAAAAGAAAAAGGAAAGAAAGAGTCAGAAAAAGAAAAAATAAATAAATAAATATATATATATATAATTAAATAAAATAAATAACAAAAAACAAATAAATTTCTGCTGTGTTCTCTATTATAAAAGCTGTGCATGAATTTTTTTGGTTACCTGATACACTATCTAGAAGAAAATTATTTTAGGTAAAATAATACATGTATAACAAAAATTTTAAAAATTTAAAAATTAAATGTGTAAAATGGTCCAGAGATGCATATTCTTTTAATGGTGCATCGATGTTATTGAAATGTCATATATCCGACACGCGAGACGCCATAAATTTCAGAGCATGACATTGACGCAACTTTTACCAGTAGTATGAAAAACATCGAGTGTTACCGCGCAACAGGCGGCGAAAGATAAGTCGTAACGATGTCATTGAATAATGCCCGTTGCACGAATTTGGCTGAAATCTAAATCATCTGGCGCGAAGTCCGAGGCAGATTGTAAATCTTACGGCGTTACCGTGTGACCAGATTTATCGTAACCCCTGTAATCCTCTTGGTTCTCGGCGCATTTGTTGCACCCCCAGTATTATTAGCCGTAACATTTTGCACGTAGATAACATAATTCGAGAGGTGCACGCGCAAACATCTTCCCAACGGATCAATTCAAATATAAATTACACGAAAAAAATTGAGAGATTTTTCTGAAAATTGCCAATTATACTTCTTTAATTGGTGCGCCAAACAAGCATATTTTACAAAGAAAGAATTATTAGAGTAAATATTAAAAAATATTATCTCTATCTCTCTTACCAGTTTTTCTTATTTTTACTAAATTTTAACTTAAGACTCACTTATTAAGATATTTTGACTGAAAAAAACGTAATTAAGAATCATATTTGAGTTGATTACAGACTTCTTTCCTTTTTTTATATAAACTCACTTCGGACAAATTCCGACTATTTGATCTTCATTATAAACGATCTGAGCATGGCGAATCTTTAGTTATTACGTGAAGGATTCTGGATGAATACATATAGAACGTCTTGCATGTATACGCTCGTATCATCAAGATATAACTAATCGAATGAGGGTGAGCACAAAGCAGCCATTTTGAACGCGCTGGTCCTACCCGAATTGTGGTACTGCTCGTCCAGTTTCTCCTATGATTCTGAATACGGAGCAATAACACGGTTCGTTAGCTTATATAAATATGGAGTGTGTAATATGAAAGACGATTTCCGTGATAAACTTATGCGCGCGGTCAGTGCAGTTATGCTTGACTTTACCCTTTGCTACACGAGCACGAGAGCGCATGTTTAGCGTTATACGTGCTGTCCAACTTGGTCAAATGCAGATAGGAACGGTGATAATTTAATTTAACGAGATAAAATTGCGCGTAGATTGAAACGATAAAATTGCACCGATCTTTCTACTTGTAAATGTGTCGGCAATCTGCGCCGGGAATTTCCGAGCCGACACTAATCGAGACGAGAAGAACAGAGAAAGGAAGTAATTTTCTCATAAAGATTACATTATTCCGAGCGAAATGTCAGAATTTTCGCGAGATTGTGGTTGAATGGGAGAAAATTGCAACTGTTTAAAATTCAACATGTAGGCTATTATGATTAATGTAAAATAATTTAGCTTATGATAAGGTTCGCGAGCAATAACGATGTAAAATTTTAACATAAAGTAAGAATTTCGGGAATGTTGTTCGGGGATTTATGTGAAGATGACTTGCACCGAATAGTTCAACTTCGATGTAATGTTGTGAAACCGGGACTGGAACAGAGACAAAAGTACGACGTAATTCTACAGGAATTTGTTCAATTGTTAAAGAATTCTTATAGTTTCGCGCCACTCAAAGGAAATTCAACACTTAGCATGAACGGAATACGGGTATCCGTGTGCAATTTGCTTGTGATTCCTGAAATTCCCCGCGTGCCAAAGGACCATGACAAAGGATCATTTATGCAAGTGAGCGATAAGCTTGATAGATTCAGTGAACATCTTGCTCTTTTCCTCTGGTTCCTGAGTCACACTTAGTTGGAAGATTCGGGGACAGTTAATATTCAAGCCCTCAAGTCTCGTCGAATAATAGAGTGAAGGCAAACATAGAACGATGGGATGAAATTAAAGAAAAGAGTAAACGGCGTAAAGAGTAAGGGACAAAAAGAAAATTACCTAATTGTGAAAAAGAAATAAAGAAAAATGCGAGACGTTTGGAAAATACCACAGAAAAAACACACACAAGTGATCAAGAAAAGATTGCAAGGAACTGCAAATAAAATATAAAATGCACAAGAAAGGTAAAAATTAGAAAAAAATGTCGAGAAAATTGAAGGAGAAATAAAAGATAAAAAATAAAACGTATAACGAAGTTAATAAAAACGGGCTAGAAAAATGTAAGAGAGGAAAGTATGCGAATGAGAGAAGGAAAGAGAAAAAGAAAGAGATAGAAAGACTAAAGAGAAGAAATTAGAGTGGTAGAAACGCGAGGTCGAGCGGATACTCTTGCACTCGAAGGTGAAGCGACAAGGACGACATGGCGATCAGGATCAGGGAGGGAAAGGAACGAGGAACGTAACGGGGCGTATGTTGGCGGAGAACCGGGCGCAAAATCACAAGTTGCCAAGAGGCATGTAATGTCGTCGGATTTGCAATTCCATTACCGGCTGCCATCGTATAGGTATAGGTAAAGGATGAAAAGGGTGCACGGTTGGCGAGGACGCTCTCATCTCGGTACTCGCTATCCACTCATCGTCCCCGTTGCTCTCTCCCATTCCCCTTTCCCGCACCGTACATTAGACGCTTATATTGACCAACCGTGCGGTTACGCAAATGTTTCTTTTGTCGGCAGCGTTTCAAATAATAAAAAAAATTATATATCGCGCTTGAACAACGGCAACGACAATATCGAGAACAACGTTATTGCATTACTGGACTTTAATAACTGTCCGAGAGCAAAAAAAATAGGCGACCCAAATTCTTGAGCTACTGCCAGCCGTCCTGACCTCGTCGGTGGCCGGATTGACAAAGTTGTCCGAAGTATCGGAATTCGTTAATGGATACAACTTAATTAAATTAAACGCCGTGATTCCGATGTAATAGAATGCCTGTGCAAAACAAATGACGGCGGATTTAAAACCTGCTGAAACTTAAACGCCGATTGACAAAGGATACCGCACAAAAAATCCAGTTCAGAGATATTCGTCAATTTTTTTTGATTACGAAGAGAGATATTGCACTACATAATATACATAAAAGCATTAAATCTGTTTAATGTATGCAAGATGTAATGCTTTTAATTATAAATGTATTTTCAATTAAAAATAACATTTGTATTTTAAAGATAATATAGTTTAATATTTTAATTAAATAGTTTTTTTTTAAATATAAATATTAATAAAAATTATTATATTTTAAAAAGATA
>NW_021853424.1:17100-27680 GCF_003651465.1 Formica exsecta
ATTATTATATTTTAAAAAGATATTTATTTTAAAATAATTTAACATACACGGTAAACACATAATTCGTGATACAAACGAAAACTCGATGCTTGTTTTTATAAAAATACATACAGTGAAAATGTAGAAAAGTTTTTTGCTTTAGGCTAAATTTATAAAAAGATTGATATTGAAGATTGATAAATATCTTTTCCCTTTTTTAAGATTGAATTATCTTCAAGGATCGTCAAACTTGTTTTGATAGCAATTGTCAGAGAATACAAATAAAAGAAAATACAACACATTCCATTCCATTCCACTTTTAAAAAATATCTTAAAATAATTGAGATTATTGCAAAACTTATATATACAACATTAAAAACATTTATTCTTTTAAATAAATGCTGATGTGTACAATCATTTTTATTTATATTTTAATAATCACTTAATATATAAATCTTATATGTACGGCATAGATTATTCAAGCTCAAAAAGCGGAAATATTAACTAATATGTTTAATATTATAATATAATTTTTTTTAAAAGCTAAGCTTCGAAAAAGAAGATTTTATTTTACATTCTCTATTTCTTTTTAAAGGAGAAATTATTTCCTTGTGGGGATTATACCACGAAGTGTATGTTGCCCTATATCTTAACATATTTTACTACACAACTACCATAATAACTGCATCTCGTATCTTTCAGGTTTCAGAATCTCTTCAAACACGTTTCGCTCGCAATCTCATCGTCATTTCCGGATTTCACATGCGCCAACTTTCATGCGCGGCAATGAATCTGTATTAAAGCACCGCTGACCGCGGCAACCGAATTAGGTATACACCGACAAGGTGCAAGATGCATAGGTTTGTGATGTAGGTGTCGACGCGCGTGAACGAAGGATAGATAGATCTCTAGTCATTCTGACTTTAATTGATACGATAGATGCGTGCGCGCGTGTTGAACCTATCACCGCACTTCGAAATTTCTAAATCGAGTTGACACCGTGTATATATATATATATGTGTGTGTGTATACATACCGCTATTTGAGTGGAGAGAATAAGGACACATGCGGGTATGTTAGACTCCTAGAGGGAGGGAGGGTTAATTTAACTCCCCGGAGGGATGCGGGGACGGCGCAACGCGTGGTGGAGATGTGCGAAGTCAGGGGTGAGCACCGGTGTTACGGATGTATGCTAATGGAGACCTCGGGAGATGTCTAACATCCACCGGCCTGAATTGCCTACGTATATGTAAACGACTACGTTTCCGTGTTTACGGATCTCGCGGCCGAATATACGTTTAATAAATGGCTGAAACTTAGCTGGGCATCAAATCGTCAGATTTTGAATTTATTACCGGCATGCATAAACCATGTCTAGAGATTTCCGGTATTAACCTGGCAATAAGTTTGGGATATGCATATATCGAGCGCGCGACGATAACTCGGTTAATTCGATTATCGGGAATGCATCATTTCTGTAATAGATTGGGGACTTTGTCAGTTTCAAAAGTGTGTATGTGTTTTCTCTGAACATTGTGTGATTCTTCAATTCTAAACGTTTGCTCGATTATCTAATTTAATTGTTATTACATTTTATTTTTTTTTAACTCACCGCGCTAATTCATCAATATACTATTGTTAAATGATCATAATTACTTTTCAACTTAAATTTTTACAATAAAAGATTTTTCTTCCAAAATATATTTGTTAAAAAAAATATGTTGTGTTAAAAATTAATCTAGTTTTCGCAAGATACTTTTATATTTAAGATTGTTCTAAAAAAAAAAAAAACTAATCATAAATTTATTAAAAAGTTATTACTAAAATATTATCAAAAATATGAACAAGAAACGATTTTACAATATTCTGTATATTAAAAATCATATGTAAAAAATGTAAACATAAATATAAATATAAGGAAAACCGTATGCTGTTAGAAAACTCGTAAATGTTTATACATGTACAGATATATGTACATATGCATGGTATATGATAGAGAGGTGTAGAAACTCGAGCGGAACTTGCTAAAAATCGCCGATCCACGTAACTGTGACACTACGTGCTCAAAATGTCGCAACTTCGAGAGGAAATCCGAGTGTATGTGCGCCGAATTTTTGAAGATCCTAGATGACTACAATAATTTGAAAATGTTTTGCAGTTACGTCATGTTTATGCAATTTTTCAAATATATAGCAGTAAAATAATAACGTAACAAAATTCGATTGTTAATGCATGTAATATCTGAATTAACTATAAAGAACAAGAAAATTAAATAATATTTAGCGAAAAAATGGCTAACGTGTCTTTTCGGCAAAATGGAAAAGATTTATCTGAAATTTCTCAGAAAGAAATAACATACTTTATTTTTTTTTTTTTTTTTGAATGCATTCTTTCTCTTTTTTATCAATATCAATTAACGACGGTTATAAGATTGCTTTTATTTTAAAAGATAAGTTCAAAATTAATAAAATGTCGATTTAATATTCGTTAACGAAGATTTATGAAAGATTTTTCTCACAATCAGTAGTCTCATTTCATTGGCAGATGGCCAATTTCTCCGAGCTTTCTCAAGATGTATAACATCCGTTCAACCTTTTGCTTTTATCGATATCCGCCGACAATTATTAAATCACTTCCATTTGTAATAAGCTTTTAGTAATTGATAAATCATCAATCTTTCGGTTGTGAACAAGAATATCAGGAAAACTTACTAAAATCGGACATGGCATATAAATACAACTTATTGACTTACAATTAGAATGCAACTAGGACAACTTCTTGCATAAAGTCGATCGATTCTATTATAACTTCTCAGCATCGTATAAAATATGCGTTGCATTAATTACAATTAAATTATTATTCTTTTTGCAAGCAAATGTTGAATATCTACGTATCTTTACTTTTTTCATAAATTTGATATCATGTATACCGAATTACTATATACGATATATATATATATATATATATAAATACATATATTTGTGTTTATATATCAAATTACAGCTATTGTGTGTGTGTATGTGTGTAGTCAATAAGCGAATTTAATAAATTATGTCTTTTTCTTTTTTTATATCTGAATATATAGTATCGTAATTCAAATTACAAATATTATAAATTATCAATTAATTATGCTGATCGAGACTTTTGTCGTTTACATCAGCAAACATCGTTCAAATATCGATATTGCATTCTATTACAGTAAAACAATTACAATTCGGCACAAGTTGTTACGAGAATATTAAATTATTAACGATTTAACACGGGTGGTTGGTGTCGAAACCACCGGGGGCGGGACGTTTATAAAATCCTAGAAGCCCTCGAATGTAATCGCGCTTTTAATGAGGTACTCTCGCTATTTTTAAACGTTTGCGCGTATTAGCATACTCTACCGCATTTGCATCGCATTTGCATTTTATCCGTGCCGCGGCAAGAGTCACACGATTACGTACTACCTTACAAAGTTATTACTGCATTTCAAAATGTGGATGTACAATGATATCTTTAAGGTGGCTGTTAATATTAACTACTATTTCTCTTTCTCTTAACTTGTATAAAATGATAAAAGAACGAAAATGTTTGCAAAAAAGCAAATTTGATTTTATTTAATTTATTACTAACGATCATAAATTGATGAGATATTTATTATTGAAAATATATTGGCATTGATATTGTAAAACAATAAGTTTTCTAAAATTCATTTGACATCAGAGCTCTTCGAAATCACACGCTATATGTATGTGACATGGGATTCATTATATACGCAATGCATTTGACCATTATTTTGCATATACATCAAAAATTTGTGAAGCTGGAGTTATTTGAATATGTTATGTGTCTGGGAGCAGTTTATTCTCAATAATTATACTAAAACTTTAATAGAAAATTTACTATTTATAATATAATGCATATTAAAGTAAAAAATATACATAAAAAATCAATAATCTAATTTTCAATAATTTCTTTCTTTGGTAAATTCTGATTTACAATATATCGACGAAAAGATGAGTAGTTTAGTGAATTGGAACGCAACAAATATTAAGTTTATGTACCAGACAATATCAGTGAAAGCAATTGAGTATGTTCAAAAATCTATGAGATTCCAAAATCTAACACTTATGTGCTCTGATATATCTAAAATTCAACATCGATAAACGATAGAAGAGAAAGTGGGGCATAGCTAATTCCAACCTGATACAATCTCGGAAATGAGCTATTAATAATTTGTGGCGAATGCAACATTTAGCATTTGAAGTATTGATGAACTTTGTCAAAGATTCAATCTCCAATCAGTGAGCAAATCACACACGGAATAGGATCGCGGAAGTATGAAAATTTGAAAGCACGGTAAAATTACTACGCAAATGCGATAAGATGATGAAGGTAACTCGTGAAATGCAAAACTTATTAAGCGCAATTAAATTTGTACGCGACAAGCGTTTACACGAGCTTATATATATTACATTATAAATTAAATTACATTTAATATATTTCTTATTGTTTTAATTGCATTAATTCTTATGCGACAATGTGTGCATCTAAAAGTGAAAACCTAAAAATAAAATAATATAAAAAATATTTTGAATTATCTAACATATCTGAGACATAGAAGAAAAAGAATTTAAAAAAATTGTCACAAATCTTTTTTCGGACAAAAATTATTAAGAATTATTTTCTGTGCCCTTATCGCAGCAGAAAATACGATAACGGAAAATGTTATAACGCTCAGGAAAGATACTATAATAGCGACGCGAGACGAGGATATCGATTGAATCTTCTGGCAGTTCTCTCTATTCTGATCGCGCATGAAAGAACCCTCGCAACATCATTATCCCCCTCTCCTCTTTTATTTTATATTTTCTGCATTCTTTGCATTTATACACACCAACAATTATTACAATGCTTTGGACAATGGTTGATACATTTATCGATAGTCACAAAAATTCAACAAATCAGAATTCGACTAATGGATTCGCCACTGATTGACCTCAGATTCGAGTGCATTCGAAGAGATGCGCGCAAAGAATTATGAATGAGATTACATCAAGAACGTAGGAAAGAGAGCGATGAGCGGGTGGCGAAGAAAGAGAGAGAGAGAGAGAGAAGAAGGTGGAAGGAAGTGAGGTAGCAAACTGAACAAATCCGGCCGCTTGCCCATAGGTGCTGGAAAGGTCGACCCAACAGAGTTGGCGCGAAAAGGGCTTGGTTGGTTAGTCGGAACGAGTGCATGCGCCGACTTTATGATGTTTTTTGATGCGACAGCACGGCCGTCGCGTTTACACCAAAGAGATGGAGCGGAAATGAACTCGAGAGTGCAGCTTCCTATTCGCTTTTCAGACTCCGGTTATAGAACGGACACAGAAGCGCAGAAGGACGTCGTGTAACGGCACAATGTCTCCAAACGTATGCACGCCATTTTTACAGAATACAGTTGAATTATGATTATGAAACGGTCGAGTTTATCTCATCTCGATGATCGTCATCGTGCAAATGCGCGTGCACTCGATTTCCTTGCATCTCCCCATCACGGAAAATCTAATTTGAATGTATGGCATAATTAAGTGCTAATTTATTGCTATAATTTCAAATTTATTGCTTCTCCCAATTTGTAGGAAATTGATATGAAAGATAGAAATGCTGATATTATGCTAGCACTCCAATTTTCCAAAACCGATTTTAGCAAATTCTACATAAAAAACAAGTATACCAGAATTAACTTTTAATTAAATATTTAAAGATACAATACTACATATATATATAATTAAAATACTTCATTTTTATAAATATGCAATACAGAATATATTACAACTATGTAAATATAATCATATAACATATACACACACTCTATATAACCATATAATTATATAATACTTTAACCAGTAAAGTGGTCAAAAATAAGAAATTATGAGCTTGATATCAAATTGTTTTTTTAATTAATTCCCCCTATCGCAATAATCTAATCCTGAATGTATTATTCTCGGAAAGTTAAAAAATAATCGAAAAAATTTATTCTGTGATTATTAATTTCAAAAATGGTATATCTTGCGAGAGAGAGAGAGCAATTAATTGAAAAAACGTACCAAAATCAAAATAGTTTTAATTATATCTCATACATTCGAATTTGATTTCTCGTGGTGCCACATTTATCATTAATCCTACCGTATGTGATAATTCTATCTTGCGGACAGATGATTGTTCAGCTTGTGATTGGCTAGGTCTAAATTCTCAAAAATTATACTGCTTATTAAAATATAAAATAATTTTAATACTTTTACTACTTAATCTTTTGAAAATTTTTTTTACTATAGTATATATTTGGTTTTCCGAAATTTGCAACATCTAATATATAACTTCCAAGCAATTTTTGCATTTATACACACCAACAATTATTACAATGCTTTGGACAATGGTTGATACATTTATCGATAATCACAAAAATTTAACGAATCAGAATTCGACTAATGGATTCGCCGCTGATTGACCTCAGATTCGAGTGCATTCGAAGAGATGCGCGCGTCAAAGAATTATGAATGAGATTACATCAAGAACGTAGGAAAGAGAGCGATGAGCGGGTGGCGAAGAAAGAGAGAGAGAGAGAAGAAGGTGGAAGGAAGTGAGGTAGCAAACTGAACAAATCCGGCCGCTTGCCCATAGGTGCTGGAAAGGTCGACCCAACAGAGTTGGCGCGAAAAGGGCTTGGTTGGTTAGTCGGAACGAGTGCATGCGCCGACTTTATGATGTTTTTTGATGCGACAGCACGGCCGTCGCGTTTACACCAAAGAGATGGAGCGGAAATGAACTCGAGAGTGCAGCTTCCTATTCGCTTTTCAGACTCCGGTTATAGAACGGACACAGAAGCGCAGAAGGACGTCGTGTAACGGCACAATGTCTCCAAACGTATGCACGCCATTTTTACAGAATACAGTTGAATTATGATTATGAAACGGTCGAGTTTATCTCATCTCGATGATCGTCATCGTGCAAATGCGCGTGCACTCGATTTCCTTGCATCTCCCCATCACGGAAAATCTAATTTGAATGTATGGCATAATTAAGTGCTAATTTATTGCTATAATTTCAAATTTATTGCTTCTCCCAATTTGTAGGAAATTGATATGAAAGATAGAAATGCTGATATTATGCTAGCACTCCAATTTTCCAAAACCGATTTTAGCAAATTCTACATAAAAAACAAGTATACCAGAATTAACTTTTAATTAAATATTTAAAGATACAATACTACATATATATATAATTAAAATACTTCATTTTTATAAATATGCAATACAGAATATATTACAACTATGTAAATATAATCATATAACATATACACACACTCTATATAACCATATAATTATATAATACTTTAACCAGTAAAGTGGTCAAAAATAAGAAATTATGAGCTTGATATCAAATTGTTTTTTTAATTAATTCCCCCTATCGCAATAATCTAATCCTGAATGTATTATTCTCGGAAAGTTAAAAAATAATCGAAAAAATTTATTCTGTGATTATTAATTTCAAAAATGGTATATCTTGCGAGAGAGAGAGAGCAATTAATTGAAAAAACGTACCAAAATCAAAATAGTTTTAATTATATCTCATACATTCGAATTTGATTTCTCGTGGTGCCACATTTATCATTAATCCTACCGTATGTGATAATTCTATCTTGCGGACAGATGATTGTTCAGCTTGTGATTGGCTAGGTCTAAATTCTCAAAAATTATACTGCTTATTAAAATATAAAATAATTTTAATACTTTTACTACTTAATCTTTTGAAAATTTTTTTTACTATAGTATATATTTGGTTTTCCGAAATTTGCAACATCTAATATATAACTTCCAAGCAATTAATAAAAATATATAATGCATAATTAAAATGTTACGTTACTGCAATTTTATATTTTTATTTATATTGTAATATCTGTGATATAATTTATTCGCAAATCCTCGAGATTATCTTGAAACTAAAATAAAAAACATTTTAATATTTAGTGATAGATGCTCGACAGGGCCGTAGAATACAATGTCAAATACAAATATATACAAATGATATAAAGCGCAAAATGTTTAAAATAATTAATATTTCAGAAAATAATTATTATGCACAATTAAATTTTAATTTATCTACTCAAACAAATATTTGATTAAAAAATTTATTTTAATTATATAAGAATGTGTGACCGGAAAATATCAAAATCATGGTTATATGAAGCTGCCAATTCGCTCACCACTGGCATATATTGCGCGACGAAATTCACACAATACTCGCTCGAATCACGCCGCGCGAATGACAACAGGATCACCGCACGCGTAAACAACGCGCTATATGTTACAAAATGATCTTGTTGTCATTCGCGAATAAACAGAAACTATTCCACGCTCCATGTATTGCTACGTGTGCTATCTCTCGAAATACGATTGTAGCAAGTATATACTAGGAAATGACACAATCAATCAGTTCCTATACGATTATTACAGTTAATTATTTTATAAACTCGTATGATTAATTAATTTTCTCAATTATTGCGTTTCAAGCATTATGCGAATTTGGCCGCGCAATTTTCCGATCAGATGATGAACGGACTAATTTCGTGTATGTAAGCGAAACTAGTTTTACTAGATGAAATCACAACTCAAAGTTTGTCAAGATAGAAGAACTCTTCTCCCAAGCGATATAAAATAAATATACTTCTTGTGTGCAATTAATTATATTAAGTCCTATGTCAAGTACCAGGCGATATTGTAGTAATTAGTGCGCACGCGATCGTAATTAATTGTTTTCGTCAGTTGAATAAGTATTGTGCCATGAGAAAGCAGTAAAAGATAAACAAGAGAGGAAGAGGAAATATCGAAGAATCGGCGAAGCAACTATGGAGCAAGTGGTTTATAATTATGCTAATTTATTATTTGTTATTTGTAAAATTAACTTCTCGCTGATCTTTGCGGTTGTATCTCGTTTTGCATTATTTTAAGATTTATAAAATATTCTAGATTTTATTTTGTGAAATATTTGATAAAATGCTTATAATTGATAATTTTATATATAAATATATAAAATGTCTTTAATATTATTTATAAAAGATTTATAAAATTTTTTAGATTACTATTTACTAAATAATTATAAACTTTTATTTTTTTTTTATTACAATTTGCATAAGCTTTTGTGTATGTGTATGTATAAAAGCGCCATTAATATCGAAGAAAATAAAGATTAATCGAAAATGATTAATCAACTACGACGCTATTGATTTTCATGTAGAGAAATATCGAATATATTGTCCAGTTTTATCCACTAAAAAGTGTCTTTAAAAACGTTGCATACAATCATTCTGCTGTGTGTATACGTTGAATCGAACTTTCTCATTTATGCAACATTTTGCCATTGCGAGCGCCGTTCCTATTCCTAACTGGAGATGATCTAACGCAGCGTTAAAATGCTTAAAACGCGTTGAAAACTCGCTTTTTCGGACCTTTGCTGGCCCATTTACGTCGCAATATATTGTCACTCGCGCTCGCGTGTGTAGGAAATAAAGTAAATATTGAAATTGCACGTCCACTATCGCGTCCGTCTGCTAGCGCGCGATCACGAACACGGTTGAATTCTTTTGAGCGTGCACATCCGGCAAATCCGAAAATCCGATTTTCGTCGACGAGTAGCCTACGAACAGCCGATCGAAAAATGCGATTCTGTAAGCTTTTACGTAATATCGCACGCCCAGGCTACGATCCTAGAACAGTTACAGTCGCGGAACATGACGCTTAACGTGGCTCCATACTCTATATATCCCTAACGAAACGACCAAACTTTTCAAGGGACATAAATTCGCAGCGCGACTTCAAGACGTTCATAAATGCCTCGCTACGTTTCGTACGATTTACGAATGTTCTAATGAATTTATTAACGTATAAAGTTTAAGGGAAATAATAATATAATTTTGCGAGAGAATGTACGGAATTCAGTCGTACAAAAAGCGAGTTTAAATATTCCTACATTTTGATTATCTTTTCATAGGCACAACTTAATTAATAAATGATATTTCTTAATAGTAACAATAATTTATTGACTTCCCTATGATAATAGAGAACTTTGAATATTAATAATCACAAACGATGATATATTCAAAACAAAAAATTCTGACGAAGAAATATGATCCCTCTGTTAAACAAATATGTATAAGAAATTTACATTTCAAAGTCAGCAATCTCCGAGCTGGCTCAGTATAATAAAATGCTTCGACATCAAAATGTCGAAAAAGATTCATTCAAAAGGAAAAGCATTACATTACGATCACATTTTGTAGCTATCTCTGTAAAGTTTCTGCTGTAAAAAGAGCGTAAAAAGTTTGGAATAGTACATAAATCTAACGAATTTTTTCACTTTACTCTACAATAATGCGCTCGCTTCTTCTTAGAAGTCTTCCTCATCAAATTTGAATAATTATATTAAAAAAAAAAAATATATATATATATACATATATATATATTAATTGTTTTGAGTACATAAATTTTTTCACTTTACTCTACAATAATGCGCTCGCTTCTTCTTAGAAGTCTTCCTCATCAAATTTGAATAATTATATTAAAAATATTAAAAAA
>NW_021853424.1:36458-61551 GCF_003651465.1 Formica exsecta
TAATATTTTTTTTTTTACTTTTATTGTTAATATCGCTTTTATAGTTAATATCGTATATTTAAAATATATAATGATATTTGTTAAAATAAAACTTTTTTATTCTGATTAGTACTGAAATAATGTGATGTGAAGAACAAATAATGTAGCAAAAGTAAAATGTAGTTAGTTTTGTTAGAACAATCCCGAATAAAAGTTTGGTTTCAGGAAAGTTAGAAGTTTCTTTTTATTTTTATAGGAAAAAAAGTTTTGATTATTTCCGAATGCATATCCTCATTCTCTATCTCACTAGTATGCCAGAAACTTTTTATACGCAAGCATTCGATTCGACAGTATAGGAAAGTATCGAAAATCTCAAAAAACTGCGTTTGTTAAATCGCTATGATTTGCATATAAAAATAATTGGCTAATAATATCGAAATTCATACAATTAGTATATATTAGTATATTTGGGATCAAATTTCTTATTCTTATATACATATATATNNNTATATATATATAGAATGTTTTTAAGTATATCTTACTCTGATGTAGTAGCAGAACAAAAATGTCATTTTTCGATCATGCGCAAAATGACATTTTCTTTCTATACGTGGACAAATAGTAAATGCGAAGTAGATAAGGGAACAGCACAAAAGGTATTGAAAAAAATAGTAACATAATAAATAAAATAATAAGATGAGCAAGTTTTACATTGTGTGTCTGCTTAAATAAAGCAAGCTTAAGAAAATATATAAATTTTGTATAATTTCAAGAAACAATATATATCAATAAAAAATAAAATATAGTACACACATTAATATAAAAGAAATAAAATCCAGCATTTGTTCAATTTAATAATTTGTAATAAGACTGAAAAAATATAAGGCACTAACAAAGTTTTCGAGGCAAAACTTTGCTAGAACGATCTATGCGTTAAAACGACGGACGAGCCTGTTTCGATCATCAAGAGTCTACAGAAGTACGAGCTCTCTACTGTATTGTAACTCACGTAGCATAGGAAGTTGTGTGAAAAGCTAAAGCCGGATACAAAATGCACATTTTGCCGAACAACGTCGAAATGTAACGAACATACAAGGTCAATATATAAGTGATGCAAGATTGATGCTTGCTCCGGTATTCAGTGCGCGCGCGAAACGAGAAAACGGGCGGGTACCGATATCAGGTGATTGAAAGGACGGCGAGAGGTATAAGGCGAAAATTCACAGGGGTCGATTCTCGGCGACGAGCGGGCGTGCCGGGCGGCGTTCGATTTCAAAGCGAACTGCGAAAAAGTGTCTTTGACAGTTTCGCTATATAGAGCCGGTCGTTAGGCGACGGGCGTTGCAAGGATTTTACGGCGAAGTCGCGAGGAATAAATGATGCCGAGTAGCGAGTAAGCACGTTCCCTTTCTCTTCCTCTCTCCTCTCTCTTTGTCTAGAGTATAATTGCGATAAATCCGTGTTCACAGCCGTGCCCACGGATACGGGTCATGCTGATAAATTGCGTCGCGCGTGTTCGAGGCGACGAGAAAAGCGCGAGCGGCGCGGTGGATTTAGAAGAGGAAAAAATTGTAAGAAAGAAGGGCAGGAGGGAAGGGGAAAGGGAAAGAAAACTAAGAGACAAGTAAGAAATGCCTCAGTTTCTGATATTATACGGAAGTAAACGCTCGCCAGTAACGACTAGAAAAGATGCGAAAAAAGGGATCGGTGACTAAAGGAATGGCTGGCATAACCGTGGTTTTTCGCGTTCCACGGAGAGCCGTGATGATGTTCGGGGTTGTCTCGAGGAGATGTTTTTTCGAGGACGGGGATCTTGGAGGATCGCCGACGCCATATCTGTCATCTGTAACGTGTCGCGAGAACGGACGGGGGACCGCTTTGTACGAACGCTTCTGACGTACTTTTCTTCATACATTAAGGAAAACTTAATGCTGGCGAACAGAATCATAATACCCGAAGTATCACTGTAGCACAAATAGAAAGTTAAAAGCATTATTTTTAAAACTATTATCAAGATTAAACAATAATGGAGAAATATTACGCATAACAATACAATTATGATAAATATTTATGCATATTAATAAATCTTTATATTTCAGATATAAAATTTTAGTAAAAAATAAAAACAAGCATTGTAAATTTTCTCCGTTTTTGTCATTTAATAAACGATATATTGCCCTCGATAAAGATAGTACGTAATAATGACGTATAACATATTAATGACAAAAATAAATTTCATATGGCTAGTATTTGTAATTAATGACACTGTGACACACACACACACACACACACAAACCAGTAGATACAAACATATACAAATCGGGAAACCCGAGCCATTCATCAAAAACAAACGAAGCAGAAGAACGGTTAATATATGGAGCACCGAAAATAGTTTCGCTTTCCCTGGTTATAAATATCAGGAGACGAAATTTAGCTGACGTCTAACCTACTTTACGAAACACCTTGAAAAACAGAAAACGCGCGCAGAAATGTTCGTGATAAATAATGTTTTGATATCTTCCACACGTAACGACGACAGGATAGTGTCGGCCCCCGCGGTTTAAGGACGTTTTTCGTCCTTTACATCTCCGGCGCACGATTCCAATGAGTTTGCTGCTCCGTCCGCGCCCTCATCCCTTGTTTATCACTCTGCTCCTGACGGATAATCTTCTTATCCCGCTCTTCTCATACTCCCCCTTCTAAACCTCCCCCCCTCTTTCTCTCCCCATGTTCTTTCATCGCCCGCGTGCACAAACTCCACCAACAAAGTCCGCCGTGTCTCCTACGGTCTCAGTAACAGACGCTGCACGATCGTTTCAACTCGGGGAAACTGCCATTGAAAGTTAGCGCCCGGCAATAAGGAGGAAACAAGGAGAAGGAGAAGGATGTAACGATCCATCGGTGGAAAATGAGCGGTGTATCCCGCTGCTTTCTTAGAAGGTCCTGAAATGATCAGCGCCATCATCGTTAAAAGAAGGCCGTCCTCGAAATAGGGTACATTGTCTGACAATATGGTCTTCTTTACTACTGATCGACGAACAAACCCGGCGCTCTGTGCCTTGAGGTATATCCTTAACCCTTTTAATCGGTCTATTATTTCTTTGCAAAGCTCGGTTGATTAATTCTTTTTTGACGAGGAACAAGTTATCTAATTTATTATTTGTATATGAAAAAAAAAATATCTTTCAACATTAAAATAATTCTTTTAAATACATATGATTTCTGTAAAAAAGTTAATAAATACGTAAATAATTCTGCAAAGTTGTAATATATATTTTAATTTGAATTCTGGATACCACACCCACACACACACATATTTTCTACATATATAATTTATCATGAAATAGTATATTAACACACGATAGGTATGTCCAAGAAAAATTGTATCTTTATTACTGCAATACAAATGTAAATTTCTTTTTTCGAATAACACTTCAAACATTTAGAAATAAAAAGCTATAACATGTAATTAGAAAAATAAGCTCAAACAGATTTTTTACACAAGAAAGATTTTGCTTATTATTATATATAAATAATTTCCATAGTAAAATATTTAAACAATTGTTATAGATAGAGATAAAATCAAACTCATAACAAATTGTTGTAAATTTATGCAATTAATTGAGATTACAAGATAAATTTCTTTATTCGCAACTAAAAACTTTATATCGATAAATAAAATTATTTATTTATAGTAAAAATAAAACTAGCGTTCAAATATTTGTATAATTAAATTTTTTGCACCACTAGAATATCCAGTTTCGTCCGATATTTTGCTGGTATTTACACATTGATTATTCGCGCACATTAAATATGTATATCACGTGAAAAACGCGTTTCTGATAAAGTTAAAATAAAATTGGAACGAAAAAAGGAACAAAATTACGAAATCAGATTAATTAATACGGCCATGTTTTGGATTGCCTTTAGCAAACATCGTAAAATTTTGTAAAATTTTACGGAGTAGAAACATTGACGCGAATGTGTTATAGCATCAGTTTGCAAATATGTGAACATTACATGCAGAACTACACGCAAGAATGTATCTGCGTGGAAGATGCAATCCTATATAGAGATGCAGTTCATGTTTTGATCTTCGAAAATATCAATATATTTTTTATTTGAGAGTTTTTACACATGTGATACTGTTTTACACATATTCTGACAACATATCTTTTTTTAATACTTAATACTTTAATACGAGCGGATCTTGAGATCGATCACGATTAATATTTACAGTAATAAATAGAAGAGCACATTTTCAGAAAATATTTTAAATTTTCAATATAAATAAATGAGATATTTTGTATTATATTAATATTTTGTCACGAGACAATATTCGATTTCCAGATGTTTCAAAGCTATCAACACTATGATCAGGTATCAAGTAGCATTGACAGATTTTAAAACAGTATCACATGTATAAAAATTTTCATATTTTAATGAGAAAAACTGAATAATTATTCACATATTGCTTGTTCACACTTCGAGCCTCTAAAATTAATCAGGATAAACAACGTTGACAAAAGAGATGACAACTCGAACGCATTAATCAATAAAATGTATTTCCCTTTGCGAGAAAAATTGTACGTGCGTACAATCGCCGACTCATAAAGGATACAACATCGAACTGCGTTTGCAAAGCCGCAATAACAATCGCAAAGAAGATAAATAAATTATAGTCCTGCTCATACGCCGATAGAAACGAGAAGAGAAAAGAGAAGAAAGACGATATTTAATTTAACAATATATAATTTTGTTAATAAATACATTGGAGGACGACACATTGTCTGTGCTCGGTCAACAACATATAAAGCCGAGCAATAACTTCGGTGAACCCGGCTATTAATTACCTTAACGGCCATGCTTATATGCTTATCCGAGCGGTCTGCCTCTCTCCCTTGAGACGTACGCCCACGTACACTAATAACGCATCGACCATGCACTGATGAGTAGCCACACAGCATAACGCTGCCTGTATATATGTTTCGCAGAAACGAAGCTTGCTCGAGCTCAAAAGAGACAAGATTCAAGCATATATATAGCATATTTTTCTTTCCATTCTTCTGTCTCCGATTTAATTTGCCAATGTGTGAAACTTAAATGCGCATATTACTCAAAAATATATATAATTATATGAGAGCAATTATTATCAAAAATATATTTTTGATTTAACTCATTGTTCAAGTAAATTAACTAAATTGTATGAAACAAATAAATCAATTGATTATTCAAATAGCAGAAACTATAACTTCAATTTATTTAAGTATAATATTACATTTCCATTATATAACAATAAATTAATAATATTTTGTTAGTACATTTAATGTAAATGTTTCGATTTATCTTGATTTCAATAGTTTTATGTTTTATATATATATTTCATATATATGATATTTGTTTTATTGCAAATAATAACAAAATAAATTTTTGGAATTTTATATATTTTTATATATAATTGTATTGTGTCATATATGTTATTACAAATTCCTAAAGTATAAAAAACGATGATCACATATTTTTAGCTGCTACGCACAATCGGTTTTAAATTCTAGCATTCTTTTCTGTATGCATTCGCGTTGCAAATTATTACAGAACTGATACGAGTTCAAAATGGAGCGATATATTACAATCCGATTTAAGTATCAGTACTGAATAATAATCGAAGCAAAAAATAATCACTTGTTTTCTCTTAAATAACGATTAAAGAGATTTATAGAAATATAAATTCGCTAATATAATTTTTATTTTGTTACAATGTTTATTTCTGTCTTGTCATATAATTTTTACATATGTTTTTTTTTTCATAAAATAAAAATTTTGTTTTAATTTTTTGTTTCAATGCATTTTGACTGATTTCCATTTTTATTTTAATATTTTATTAATTTTTTGCGACTTATCTAAATAAAACAGAGTTTTGCATATTAATAATAAAACAAGTAATATTAATATTAAAAAGCAAAATAAAATGCAAAATGATCTAAATCTTTATTTTTTAATTATCATTGACAATACTTCTTTACTATTATCTGTGCAGTAATGATTGCAGAAATATTCTTTCTGATAAACCGTTGATACTTATTACTGAAATATTAAAAACTATAAGCTATGAGTAGTTTTCTCTTTGAAATACATCATTTTTTACAGTTTCTTACCATGAAATCTCGATGAATGTAAAATATATGAGAGCAAAAAATTATTTTTTGTAATAGTTAATATAATGTTTTACTTATGTGTATATATATATATGTAGTGCGTTCTATGAAATTTACTTTTCAGATTTCACATTCATTGTGGAAGACAAATTTAATTTCTGTCTAACAAAAGCCGTTGCTTTTTTACGTTTCTTTTAATAATTTGCTAATTTTATTTAAATATAATGTCCACGATTTTTTTGAAGGATTACCAAAGAATAATGAGATTGATTGAAAACGAAGTCATAACAATGGACGATTAGAGAGATACGGTAATATATTTATAGAAGAATATTGAAACGCGCACATGTATATAAAGCGAAAGAAAGAAAATAAAAGATAGTACACCGTATAGTGATTGGCGAATGAGAGAAAGGAAGAGGGAGAGAGAGAGAGAGAAAGAAAGAGCCTCAAGCTATGCACAGACTACGTTTAGCGAGTGCTACGATAGAAGATATTTGAATTGGCGCAAACTAACAAACCCGTCGCCCGTACAGCCAGCCTGAGGCTTGATGGCTTATGTTATCCGTAAACAAATTTTGTGGCAATGTATAAACTTAGCAAAAACCTTTTAATCGTTAGGTTAGATAGACTTCTAAATTCAAAAGAAAAATCTAAACTTCAAGTTTATCGAAGATGTTTATTCCACAAAAGATCTTTGTTGTCATTTTAACCAGCACAGATACAGAATTTATGAATAAAAATGCATATATATATCATTCTATAAAAACTAATATTAATTATTATCAATTATTCAGCATATAACGCGCTTTTATAATCTATAGATTAACGTTACTTCACCGATGAATGTCAAATGTGTGGAAAACTATAAATCGGATTACATTATTTAATTTAGCAATAGTTTTAATTCATCAACCACATCAATTTACCGCGTCTCTCTTTGCTAGTTTAATCAACTTAAATTGATTAATCTAAAATTAAATCTACATATGAGAGTTGCAAAGAGATAATTTTAAATAAATTCTAATCCGTAAATTATTCAAATAGATATACAATTATTAAAATATGGTTTTAAGAGAACTATTAAACTTCACATAAAAATAAGTTCAGATTTTGTATATATATTTGTTAATAAAAATATAAATAATATATAATATATTTAAAATAATTTTATACATGTATTTTAGTATTTATAATTGCTTTACAATTCATAGCTAGTTATACAATAAGCAATGATAAAACTTATGATTGCAGAGATAAGCTAATATTTTCATGTGAAAATATTTGATTAAATATATAACAAAAATTTATTTATTTATTATTAACAATCTTGATATTAAATGTATTTATGCCACAAACTTGAATACGTACATAAAAAGATATATTTAAGATAAATTCTATAAATTTTATTTATTAATTATATAACTTCTTTATTATAATATATTTTAATTAAAAAAACATTAATATAGTAATTTTTGTTTTTTGTGTATAAAATATATATAACACTTTTATACAGCTTAAACTTATAAATTAACATGTGAATAAGCAATCAATATAATGTGACTCAAAAGAACTTTTTATTTAAATTATATTTATCTTAATCTGGAAAAAGAGGGAGAGAGAAATAAATAATTATTAATATTTTTAACAAGTAAAATACATTACACAGAGAATTTATAAGTATATTTATAATTATTATTGAATAATATAATGAGATTTTATCTCACTTTGTGTGTCTCTTTCTTTCTATTGCAATGATAAATAAATATTTTATATTCTCTCTCTTTATGTATCGATATATCATATTTCATATAATATTTTGCTCTATTTTCTCTTCATCCATATTATCAATCTCTTTGAGATATTAAGATCTGTTGTTAATTTCCGAGACTATGCGTCGATATGTAAAGTGATATCTATTATATGTCATAGCATAACAAAGACATTCAAACCCTTTACACATAAGTCGTCACTTGATTGAAGTTGTCATTGTCGTAAGATCCATTATTTTCAGGTCCAAACGGAAAGGGTGTTACAATACTTAGGGCTCCCCGTAATGCATAAATATATGCCTACGTGTGTCGCCTGTATGTATGTGTGTATGTCGCATGTGCGCGCACGTGCGTATTTATGCGTGCATGTATGTATAGGATTGTGTAAACGACGGCGACAAACGTTGCGTGCGGCATTGACAAATTGTTCTGTTTGGTATCATTGAACATGCAGATCCATAAGAGAGTTTAAGAGAGAGAGAGAGCAATCATCTTGCTCCATCGAAATGGTTGAGTCGCGTGGAGAAGAACGGAATTGAAGGGCACGCGAAAAGAGAAGAATAGAGATCACCAAACCCGACTATGGATCTGTGTAATCACACTCGCCGACTTTTACGCGGTTTACTTTCTCGAAGTGGCATATAAAGGTATAGACACGTGAAAAAATTGTTAACAGATCAAAATGAATTGAGTCTGAAACAACTTTATCGAGTGTACTCTATTGCGCGCGAAACGAGCAGAACGATCTTCCGTTTTCAGCTCGCAGATTTCGAAAGATTAATGCATACTTAAGTGATTACTGTAAATCGACCGCACATCAGTTGTATTATATTTTTATGTCACAAATACTAAAAATATTTTCTATGAGACTTAGAATTAGAGAGAGAGAGAGAGAGAGAGAGAGAGAGAGAGACAGAGGAGAGATATATACATTATTGAATTTAGTAATGTTCTGCTATTTATAATTCATTATTATACACGCGTTATATTTTTTAATATGTCAAATTTTTTTGCTTTTGAAGATGCAACCAAATTATTTTTATGCATTTTGAACGTAGCAATAAAAGAAAGCTTTCGCAAGATATTTTGCATTTGACAAATAACTTGATATACTTTATTATTGTATTGTCATTGTATGTGTGATATAATATATTCCTACGTACAAATAGCATTTATTAAATAAAATATTTCAATTATATATTATTTAAAAAAGTGTAGGCAAAGATATTACTGACGTATGAAATACAAGCTATTTAAATAACGCAATCTGAAAAGCGATTTTAAAGCGTTTTCTTCACAAAATCTCACGATAATATTGTGTTCAAAAAATATCTCCTCATTTTTAAGGCCTTAATACCTTTTGTTGGCATATCCTTTACTCATCGATTTGAAGTGAGGATCAATAAATTAACCGCCATTGCCTGGCGGAAGTTACCGTTTGCGAAATCTATATTTGGATTTCATGTTTACTTGCTCTCGGTGTGTATGGTGTAGTGATCCGTTCGAGTCAGCTCAGAGTAAATTTGTGTCAATTCCTCCCTCTCTCTCCTCTATCACTCTCCTCAAAACAGCAGCGTGCAAACAGCAGCTAATTACGATCGTCTGTGATAATTTTATGCAGTCTTTTGCATTTCACAGTAATAGTCGACATTCCTTTGCCTGCGGCTGCTGTAGTAAATTGCGCGCGGTTATGGTCGTGTAAATATTTACATTACTTATTTACGTTACATTAATACTAGCGCAATATTAAAACAGTGCCTCCGATAATCAATTCACCGTCATTTGATAAATTTTTACTGTGTGAGATTTATGAGCTGCGTGCATATAGGAGTTCTCTACGCTAATATTAAGATATAAAATGTATTACATTATAGCACGATACATATAATTATAATGATAATTTGTATTGATTAGAACAAAACAGCAGTTTGTCTATTTTATCGGTTCGTTATCTGTACATTTTGAATAGATATAGTATGTAATATATACAGTATCCCGACTATAATAGACTATCTTTAACCAATTTGAGGTCAACTTAGCAAATCTTGAAAACGGTTATTATTTATCGCAGGTTTCTAATTTTTAGTCATAAAAATAATTAATAATTATTATAATTTCTCTTCAACTAATTTTTAAAAGTTTGTTAAAATAAAGTTTACTTAAATTAAACAAGAAAAAAGATCTTAATATTTATTTATGTGTGTATGTGTATGCGCAAACATTTCTATACATATAAGAAATTAAAAATCTCAAATAATTCTTTAATTTTAATTATACATTATTAAAATTTATATTATTAAAACTAAATTTGTTATTAAATATTTAAATAAAATATTTAAATAAATTATTTAAGCTTAGATTGTTTTATAACTAAAAAGATCATCGATTTTGCTACGTTTATATTAAACAAAAATTGATAAGAGAATTCTTATATAAAAGATGTTTCGATAAATCATAAGACACACTATACACAACATGTTACAAATACTGTAGAGTATTATGTAATTTATGTAATATAGAGTAATATGTAATTGAGATATGGAAATTTGTAAGGTATCGCAGAGAATAAGCCTTTCCAGGCAGGCGGTACTTATATGTTAAGACGGTCCACGGAGACCTATCGTAAAGGTATTTGCGATCGAAAACGTGAATTTCCGACTATCATATACATATTAGAAAATCAAAAGAAGAACATCTCGCCAAGACTAATAAAAAAGTTTATTGAGTTTATTATAAATGGATAGTAACCTGTTCTTTAATTTATTTTGGCAATTTGAAAATTTCTGTAAATGAGCATTTTGTGAACACATTATTATATGATGTGCTATTTATTATATCGTTCTTATTTTGTTGTATTTCTTGCTAATATATACAAAATTCTCAAAAAGAAAAGCCAAAATCAAAAGCACTTTCATTGGGTTCTCTGTAATAATAAAAATAATAATAAACGATAAACTGTCCGACGTAGAATATAATCGGAATTTATATTAAAAATAGATTATTTTAGCAAATTATAAGTAAAAAGAAATTAAAAATTGAGGTAGCATGTTAATGTTGTTTTTTCGAACAAGAGTTTCTTTTTTATATCTTAAAATGATGGAGCGCATATTATTTTTTTCAAATCTTATACGTTAGATAAAATGTCAGACAATCAAGGAACTATTTGCATGTATATAAGATTACCACAATTATTAACTTTCTTGTATCGATGAAGAAATCCATTAGAGTTGAAAAATTAGAAAGTATGTATCATATCGAGTGGAAGTACTTCATCGAGACACTTCCTGTTTCACATGGTACAAGAAGAAGATCGTTATTCTTCTCGGAGACGCGAGAGCCTTTTAAGGATCATCCCAGTCCATAGAATGCTGTTCTTTTCGGTTCTTCACGACCCGCGTATGCTCGAGCGGGGCCAACGAACGTGCAGGATGCCATTTAAGCATCCGTCTCACGTATTTTAGCGGTCGCCGATCGTCATTGGACACCTAAAACCGGACGCGACAATTGTTCGGGGAACAATAGCCAGGGTCACGAACAAAGACGAGAAACGAGCGAACAGTGTGCGAAATCGTAGGACTGTAAAGGGGGAAGGAAAAGTGTCGTGTGATAAAGAATGATGATAATACAGAGGGAGAAAGAGAAAGCAAAGAAAAAGAAGAAAAAAAGAAAACAAATCCTGGAGAAAAAATAAGTTCCGAAAGAAAGACCGAAAGGAGAAAAGGAAAGGAAAAGAAGAAGGAAGGAGCGGGGAACGTGGCTATGCCAGACTGGCTCGATGCCAACCAATTACGAATGTAAAGTTATGGTAATATTGATATCGAGCGCAAAAAAATGGCCGTAATAAAACCGAGAACGTCTCCACCGTCTTTCTGTCGCTCGCGCCGCGCGTACATTATTCAGAACGTTCTCTCATACATACTCTGAATGCGCCTATCGCGCGCACAAGATAATTGAAATCCAATATATCTGTCGGCCAGGTTACGAAGAGTCCTCGCGGTTTATTCCGATGCGTCTCTTTCCGCGGGATTTTGTTCGCAATCGCTCAAGTAGATGCAACCACGATAGGGCCAGACACTCTCCCGAAATATGCATTACAATTAAATCTTGACTTTGGATTGACGCAATAACGATCTGCGTCATTGCGAATTTTCAAAAAACCACATCTTTATGCAGCTAATTAATTTATCCGCACAGAAGCATTCGTGTAATAACCAAAAAAATTTTATAACCATTTCATCCGGTATTAATAAATAAATTCAAACACCGAAATAATATATTTGTCATAAATTTTATTTTTGTTTTATAATTACTTGATATAAAATACTACATTCACATGTTACAAGCATCGCATTTTAGACGATGTAACATCACAAATTTTTAAACAATACGTAGAGAAATTCGTAGAAATATTCATGTCAAAACTTGTTGTAATTATTGTCAGTCCGGGCATTACTACCGACGAAGAACAGCATGTGCAAATCTCGCCTGTCATTTCAACGAGCGCGCTTGTCGTTAAAACCGCGATCGGATTTACCGTTCAATCCCGTACGCGATTAAAGTTGAAAAAGAGTTGAGCATTTTCCAAAAGAGCGTATTATATGTTAATTCTTCCAAAAATAATCGCATTACGCTAACAGACATGTATCAATTATTTGTAACGTAATGTATTTGAGATCATTTGTATGGTTTCACAAAATCATTTGAAAATAAAGGATTTATTGTAAAATTCACTTCAGCGCTTTTAAAGCTTAAATCTAATATCTGTTTTTCGAAATTTTAATCCTATTTTTATTAATTTCATCATGTATAGATAATTTTAAGAACTGTATGTGCAGTTTATTTTGTATACATACTGTATTAAGTAGAATTATATTGTGTGAAAAGCGTATTATAACATTTAGAATGATAACAGGAAAAGTTGAATATTAAAATGATAAGATTATACTAATAAATATAAATATATATGTATGCATATATACATAATTTTTGTTTTAAATAGAGGAGGGAACTCTCTCTCTCTCTCTCTCTCTCTGGAAACATTACATTAAAATTGTTCAGAAAATATTTATCTGTACATATCTATGTGCTACTTTAACATCTCGAAGTTTAACATCGTCATAAAGTTTAAACTTTGTTAGCACATCAGTATAAGTGCGATAATAATTATAAACATAATAATCACAAGTTGATAGAGCGTTATATAATTGTCAGTTTTAGAAACATATATATTCGTATCAATTTATTGGGCTATAAAAAGATGAAGCTTGACCACTCGACCACAAGAATAAATCTACTACTTTATCATAAAATGATGAAAAAAACCAATGGCCACATTTATTGTCGCACCTACCCTCCGTTTTTTCTGATGTGTGTACGTATTATTCCATACCTCGCCGTTCACGATAAGCGCAAACAAGCGCAGCTGGGATGCTTTCTAACGATGCTTGCGTTGTTCGCAATTTTTACGTTTGCATTGCAAATTCATAGTTGCGGTAAGCACGGCGAGGCTTTTATGTCCGTCGTTTTGCGCAATGTGACGCGATTAACGAGCGCTGAGTCGTCGCGCGTTGCTGGGTACACGTGTTGTACGCGGTCCCGCTAGCGGCGCATTATAATCCATTAACAATTAACGAACCGCTAATGAAATGGAACGTCCGTCGGTGCCGGGCCTATTGACCGTCACGAGAGTCCGATATAGGGCAATCGTTATGACCCCCATTGCGCGACGATCAAATGTATATATTGTTCTGCTTCCTCTAATATTATTGTGAAAAGCAAAAATTAAATTGAAATAATGCATCTTCGCGCATTATCACTTCACATAGTTCACGATTTCGAAAATCGTCTTATTTAATTACAATATCGGCTTTTTATTTATATAATTTGTCAATGTAAATAAAGGATTTTCTCAACAATGTTTCTTCTCTGTATATAAGATTATTCCGATGAAAATAAAATATGCAAATATACTTTTCCTACGTCTTGACAACCGTATAGTACCGGAATACGTGACAAAGCAACATCTACAAGTAATACGACCGTTAAAGACGAGGATCACGTCGACTGCAAATTAAGTTCAAGTCAAACGACGCGTCGGATAAACTTCAGAGATGGCTTTTCTTGTCGAAACTCGCACACTACGGGAGAACCTTTTCGATTTGTCTCTCATCACCAATCAACAGCGATGGACACATTTTAAATGCAAACTATTGTGGAAATAATCTTTTAAATATATAATTTTACTTAAATAAAATATAGTATTTAAAATGTTTTTTTTCCTAAAAATAATAGATAAGAGATATGTGCATAGCAAATATTCATTTGAAGTACGCGCATAATAACTGAAATTATAATATTAATTTAAATAATAAGTTTTGAACAAATTATCAGAATTTTTTGTTTTTAAAATAATATTTAAAATTTTTTAATTTGTGCATTAATTATTACAAATATTATTTCAAATGTTATGTGGAAAAAGTAAATAAAAAAGGAACAAAACAAAAATATACATTTATTTAATATTAACAAAAAAAATTGATCTAAAAGATGTAAATTGCGAGAAAAATATAAATACATGTATAATGTAAGTAACAAACTCATAAAAATGATATTTTAATATTTTATTGTCCATCTATAATGAAAGAAATAATTATTTCAATTGACAATACTTTTTTAACGCAAATATATAAAGATACGTTTAAAATATTTATTTCTCTCTTTTATTTGTGATACCAATTAAATAATTTAAATAAGATTTTAATTACTATACAAATAAATTATTATTTTACACTAATTAATTAAAAATCTAATAAAAGAAATAGCTTTTGTAAATATTTTTAATTTCTTTTTCAAATATATGCTATATTTTGTGCACCTTCTCAATCGGCTTACATCTACTCGTATGTTTTGAAAATAAAGTTTACCCGCATTCGTCGGGGCGGCTGGGAACGCGCGCCACGGCAAACGAATAATCGAATCAACTCGCCAGCATGCAAAAGTTTTATGCAAGCCAAAGTTGCCGAAGGACCAATCCCGCTGCCTGTCGCGTATCTAATTAGTTGAGATTAGTGAAGCGACAGCGTGACGTATTTTGTGCGCCGCGTAATTCCGACTTGGAAATCTAATTAAATTATTCGGCATCTAGACACAAAAATAAAGCGAATTCGTCTGTGCGAGCACGCACTCGTATGTATTAGCGCGGACATGCGATATCTCGACGATAGGCATATTCCAATGAGAGGTAATTCACATTACAGTGTTAAGATTAATTCACATTATTATTATTATACGTGGAGTGCACATCAACCGCAAAATACACGACGGCGGTTACTAGCGTGACGTTACATTACGCATAATATAATTCGATCTTTACACATTCGCATTCGAACGAACGCGTTTGCTATTAATTATCTCATGCTTTGTATACTCGCTACTTCACATCGCGAATCGACTTAATCTCTCAATTTTAAAACTTTTGTGCAATTGACTTTTCACAGCTTTTGCGACAAATATCACCATATCATTTTAATCAATGATTTAAAAAATATTATTTTAAATCTTATAAATAGAAATTTTTGTTTCGTTATATTTATTTGATATAGATTGATATCTTCGTATAAAAAGAAATTTTGTCGAGTAAAAAGAAGATATTATTTTACTTGTGTCGTTTATACAAAGCGCGACCATTCACAGTTAAAACGATGACCACATCGCCAAAAGACGCCATTGATACTTTTATCCTCGCTGTAATTTAATTGAATATGATCGATTAAACATTTTGGCAGGTGCTAACTTAAATATACCGTTCGCTCCGCGGCGACGTCGAACGAAAAGGAATTTAATGACGGATGGCGTCAGACGATGGCAAAGGAATAGAATGTGAAGAGGGAAAAAAGGAGACCTCAATGTCCTCTCAATCAAACGGAATTTTTATCGACTTTAACGACCGGTTCTCTTAACGATCGAAGAAAAAGGTCATGACGTTACGGCTTCTAATGTTGAACTCGTTCGAGAGATACTTCCACTCGTTGCGCAATATATACAATGGCGACTGAATCGCTTTCATACAAAAAGAATCAAATACTTCTACATGAAAACTGAGAAATAATCTTCTAAAAATAAAAAATATAAAAATATATATATTAAATACAATTCTTTATTAATACAATAGAATAGTAGAAATTATTAGATAGTAAATAATAAATCTTGCAATATTGATGCGTAAATTTATAATTTAGAATCTTTCAATTCTCCATTACTATTAAATATATGAAATCGAAAACATAGCTTTTTTGATTTATAGTATTGAAAAGATGTACAAACATAAATTTTATTCAAAATCTGTAAGAAAACATTGTTATGCGTATGTAGTCAAATATGCTGCCGTATCTCTTGATATTAAACACATACATTATGTCATGCGAGAACAGAGTTTATATTAATGGAAATCTTTTTAATCTACTTACAATAATTACTCAATAATTAACATTGTAATTATTTATACGAATATGCGTTTATAACTATTTGTAATAATGCAATTATATAAATAAATTTCCAATTATTTAGGTAAGTAATCCAATACATATGAGATAACTGATCGAATTAATTATAAAAACGGATTTCTAATTATACAAATCCCGATTTATGTACTTTTGCAATTAAATTATTTTTGTGGCAAATTTATATGGGCAGTTATAATTCTGAAACACATTATTAAATATATCAAAGAAATTAATAAAAGTTAATTTTATCACACGTTTAAAAAAAATACGATTATAAAAACCGAAAGAAATAAATATCCTTTTCAAAAATAGTGATTGATAGGAACGATATATAATCTACGCGATAATATACATGTATATGGAAAACTACATATATAAACTTTAAATGTTTCTATCATTTCTTATACTTGTGTCTTTAAGTAGAAATATATTCGTAACAGCGTAAAAGTACAAGTATGCGTGATAGCATAGAGTATTCTTACAATGATTATAGATATCGCGCGCGCGACTTTATGGCGTGCAAGCGAAGTCGGAAAATCAGAGAATCGCTTTCGTATCATCAGATTTACCCTGGCAGGGTTATAGGGTCATGGACGATTTACCGCCTTTTCATGTCCGTTATATAGGGTGTCCTCGAATCACAGTCGGTCAAGCAACGCGACGCGACACGACTAGTCTGCGTATATACGGTAGTTTTTTATGCGCAACAATTTCCACACGAAGAGACGATACGTTAAGTCAGATTTAACTGCTTTGCTGAAACAGGCTTTTCACTTTTATAAATTTCGCACAGAGAAAGAATGTGTGTGTTCTACAGTTTTAATAGTTATGTCAATACAAACAACTCTTGCACAGAAATCCTGATGCAACTCGTCGACAAAAAAATGAACGTTGCGCGTGTAATATCGCGTTTTATGAATTGTTTGACGTCAACAAAAGTTATGGATTATAAAACTGTATTGATTTTCTTTATAAAATAATTGCATTTACTTATATCTTTAATCTCTCTAATAGCATTTCTCTTTCTTTCTAGAAATTTATCGAAGTATGGGTAAAAATACAATGCTAATAAAACATGAAAGCGTAAAACAAGATTTAAACAGAGAAGAGGAAAAAGTAATAATACGCAACTTGTAAAAACGAGTTATGGCCTTTTGTGAAAGCCGTAGTATGTGGAATGACAGTAATAAGAAATGAGAATGTATGTCTTGTGATTATTTTAGAGAAAAAAAGCTTCAAACCAAACGAGTTTCCGGAAGACGATTCATATGCTAAGTATCCATGCCAAAACTTTCTGCACACTCACGTCATAATACAAGGGTTGCCTCGTAGCTAGGAAAAGTTGTTAAAGGAACAGAAAGAGAAAAATCAAATCTGTGGGGCCAGTAAGCAAAGAACCGTGTTTAGCGATCGATAAAGCGAAATATCACCGTATATTAATTATATATTAAATTAAAATATATATAGTTCTAATCGGAATTCAACAGATGTAATGTGATGTGATTATTATTTAAAAAATACTCTCCTTCACTTAATTTCAAGTCGACTTTAATTCAAGTTCTAACGAAACTTTAATTCAAGTTTTAATGGCCAAGTTGTATAATATTGAAAATTACAACGTCATGACCTACATTCGTCTTTAATCAAGTTTCCGATAAGAAAAGCACGATTCCGCATTTGCCAGTCTATAACTGAAGTGTATATGATTGTTAGCATACCCTGTATAGCAGGCGCGAATCTCGTACCTTCTCTCTATGACCGTGTACCTGCAAGCCGTGCATTCCTTCTATTCAGGACGCAACTTGTAAAAACGAGTTATGGCCTTTTGTGAAAGCCGTAGTATGTGGAATGACAGTAATAAGAAATGAGAATGTATGTCTTGTGATTATTTTAGAGAAAAAAAGCTTCAAACCAAACGAGTTTCCGGAAGACGATTCATATGCTAAGTATCCATGCCAAAACTTTCTGCACACTCACGTCATAATACAAGGGTTGCCTCGTAGCTAGGAAAAGTTGTTAAAGGAACAGAAAGAGAAAAATCAAATCTGTGGGGCCAGTAAGCAAAGAACCGTGTTTAGCGATCGATAAAGCGAAATATCACCGTATATTAATTATATATTAAATTAAAATATATATAGTTCTAATCGGAATTCAACAGATGTAATGTGATGTGATTATTATTTAAAAAATACTCTCCTTCACTTAATTTCAAGTCGACTTTAATTCAAGTTCTAACGAAACTTTAATTCAAGTTTTAATGGCCAAGTTGTATAATATTGAAAATTACAACGTCATGACCTACATTCGTCTTTAATCAAGTTTCCGATAAGAAAAGCACGATTCCGCATTTGCCAGTCTATAACTGAAGTGTATATGATTGTTAGCATACCCTGTATAGCAGGCGCGAATCTCGTACCTTCTCTCTATGACCGTGTACCTGCAAGCCGTGCATTCCTTCTATTCAGGAATTCATTAAGCCCGATTCTACAGCCGCGCAAATATAGCTCGCAGATATCAGCCGAACGTCAGATGAGAATTTGGACGTCGGCTTAATCCGCAATTTACGTGGAATTCGAATAATCATCCACTAGAAAGTATTGCACTCTGCCTTCTTTTATTATTTTATACAAAAATTCAATTTTCCGTGCGTATTCATTGAAGCATTAACATCTTTCTCTTTTTTTTATCTATATATATATATGTCCGTATTTTTTTTATCATACATATATCATATTTATATAATATATTATTTTCTATTATTTCATATTATATCCAAAATGTACATTCCATACATATGTATGCATGTGTGCACGTATCGCAAGTTTACTATATATATGAGATAATTAAATATATTTAAGAAACTATCAAATTACCCTTTAAATAAAAAACCATAAATATAAACAATGAATCAATTCATAGTGATATCTATGCGATTTATTCTTTGTAATTTGTCGATGGTTTATCTCATTCGTATATATTAAATCGAAAATAGAAAAAAGCGTTCTATTTACGCACAATTTCAATTTAAATAGCAAAAAGAAATGTCTGCTTATGCAAAAAAAAAATGAAATGTGTAGAGATCTATGATTGCTCTATGTCAATAGTCTGTCCAAATCTTTATCTCTCTGTTATCCATTCGTATTCGCTTCTCACCATTGGAGAGCAAATTCAGCTCGTTTTCAATGAGTTCGAAATGCCCGATATACTCGGTAGCACTCCGAGACGGCTCCTGTATCCGGCAAATCTTACGCGAAAGCAGAATAGACCGTAATGAATTCCTGAATAGGTAGAATATATACGACGAGCGGAAGTAAGTCCAATTTGCTAGTATCTGCACACGTACGTGACGCATCAGTTCCATATCGGACATGAGGACAGAATACATCCTGTCAACGCACCGGGTACATAGTGTCTTCGCGATCAACGGAGCTATGGCGAATCAATTTCCAACCGTGAATGATGGCCGCTTGAGTATGTCCGGGAAATCGATTTATAATAGAATGCCATAGAGACTGACCGAGTATAAGATAATCTAATCTGCTATTATAGCATCGAGAGAGATGCTTAAGGAGAACTACATAATAAATCTTAGATTAGAATTTGAAATGACAGAAGAGAAAACAAGTTAAAAGCTCTCTTTCTCTTTAATCATCTTACAATATTATAGTTTAATAAGAAATAATCTTTTCTCAAAGTAAAGAGAGATCATTTTTCGTAGTTTTTTATGCTGAATATCATTTCGATCTTCAAAATGCTCTTGTACATCATAGCATCAGAAATATTAGAAAAGTTTCTGACCATTTAAAAATTAAGATATTGTATTATTAAAACTCTCAATCTTTAAAAATAATTTTAATTGTAAAAATTAAGATTAATATGATTTTTGTAATTAAATATTGGTCTATTGCGGAAAATATAAATTAAACCATTAAAGATTGCAACTAATGTATTTCAGTTGTTTATTTAAACTCAAAAACTTTTGAATCGTTTAATACCAATCTAATGTCAAAAAAAAAAAAAAAATTAAAAATGGCACAATCAATATCTATAAATTTAGCGACTGTTGGTAGTGCATAATAAATTATGTTAAAATAGTTTCTTTTACAATTTTAGTCTTAGTTTTTTCAAAATTGTAACGTAATAGAGAATTTGTAAAATGAAAATTGCATCGTGTGAAAAATCTATAAAGAATGATTATTTTTTCCATGGATCTTTTTTTTTCTTGTTGTGTGTATTATCATATTTATTATTATGAACACTGTTTATCTTTACCCGAGTGGAAATAATAATATGGCCCCAATTAATTGATCAGGCAAGCCTTAATTAGTGATCGGGTCCTGGTGAATACACCCGATCAGGACCTGAGATGTTTGGTAACGCGATGCCCCTATCAGGAACTGATCTGAGGATTTTATCGGGAATCTAATTTATTTAACTTTATTTATTTAATTAATATTTACCAAGGTAAAAATAAGGTTTTTTTTATGCTATGAATCCAGTAATTAGTTTTCCGCCATCTTGACTGTGCTAGCCATGGGCCTTAATGGGTTAATTGAGATTCTTATCGGGTGATTATGAGGTATAAGTTTATTAATTATATAACGCAAGAGAATGTAATACAAGTAATTTTGATAAAATTTATTTATATTTATATAATCTAGCATATTGATATAATATATTTCATTAATGTAATAAAATGGAACAAACATAAACAAAGTACGTATTAAAAGGTATTACTCTATGTCATGTTACAACGTTTTTGCGGCGCATTGTTCCTCCTTCACATTATTGAATATTACAGAGTCTTGAATATCTCTTTTTGATGGTAAAACATTATCTTTTTTAAAAGCATGCGAGATAACATCTGAAAAATCTCAATGAACTTTTATATTCACATTAAGGCATTCCTGAGAGGGTCCTTATTAAATCCCGACCAAAATGATCTCGTTAGCTAGTAATAAAAAAAAGTTTATTTGGTCCCGTTCATGCCCTATTCGGGCCACCCCTACTAGGGCAGACCCGAAGAAAACCTTATCCGGGCCTTATGGTACATCGGGTATACTTCTACTCGGGTATATCTTTGTAAATTATCATATGACAATCGCATGCACATTACAATTGAGATAAATTCTCAAATCTCGGTTATGGCATGTTTACAGCAAATTTTTATATGAAGTCACCGTTTATATAAGTATCTATATGTATATTTATTTTCGAGAATAAAACTTATAAAAGGCTGGCGCATATAAAAAAAAAAACACGGAATCTGCGCCGGCTCAAAAATATTGCAGTTATTGCTTTACCACAGAAATTATCCGCTTAACCGTGTAGCTATTCTGTACCAACAGTGTATTTGCATAATTTTCATAATGCATTAGTGAGATTTCCATCGGAGGCGTGATGCACCGAGCGCAAAACTGTGTAATCAACGGGCGGACTGCCGTGCGGTCGGCGGACGTGCAAACACGGATATACTTCCGGTGTACCGCGACGACCGTTTCCTACTGACTGTGTGAATGTCGGTCTACAAATCTCGAAGAGTATGGAGTGCCGTTCCGTGCAAATGTTCCATAGATATTTACAATTTAATCTTACATTGATGATTTTGTTGCAATTGTTGTTTTGATTTATTTAGCAAAACATTGTATTATTATGTGTGTATATATATATATATAATATTATAATTATATAATTAAACAAAATATTTATTTAAATATTAGAGATTTTTTAAATATGATAATAATTACAAAAATAATATTTTTTATTTAAGTAATTTTTAACTCATAATTTTAATGCATTTCTTTTATCAAAAAAATTTTAGTTTCCAAGTATCTTGTTATCTTTTCTAGTTACCTTAATCAATCGAGATGTATAATTGAGTTTATTTAAATTCTTCAATTCCGAATGATCCTGAAAATACATGGTTCAGTTTTAAATATTCTGTTCCAACATTGCTCCTACTCTCACATAGACGATGATGTATTACAGAAACTTCATCTTCTTGTGGTGTAGCGCTTTGAATAAAACATTCCGATATCTTTCGAATCGAGTTATACGTTGGAAGAATAAGAAAACATAAATAACACGTTGCGATAAAAATTCAATGATTATTTCTCATTTCTCACAAGGAAAGAAGGAATCAATGTTGGATCTATCTTTAACTTTTGAAACAGAGGAAGTCATGTCTCAGTTTCGATCAGGTATCTTGCGACGTTAAATCATTCTAACCATACAAATCTGACGTTTGCGTTTGTGTTTGCTGCGGTATTGCGGTTATTCCATTATGAAGGACTCTTGGATCGATAACGTACAGCATGAAATTTAGCCTTGTCAGTGCCGATAGTACGTTAACGCGGACAAATAGAGATCCGACAAACAGAAATCAGTCGGTGAAATCGAGTGTTTAAGAAGTAGCAATCATTTGCATGACCTTCCTGATCTCACATCGTGAGCCAAAATAGCGAAGGCAATTAATGAATACATATTACAAAGCGTATTTCTACATAATGAACGTGAAATTAGTTAGGCTCGATCATACTTCTCGATTCGGCTATTATGCCCGTTCTATTTCACGGCGAGTAATAACCGTGGCAATTCTACTAATTACGACTAGCGACGCTTGCTTAAATGTGTACTTAGGGCACAAGTCTCCCATGCCACGGATAATGTACCTCGAGATAATTACGCTCCCGCGGTAATTGCGGCGGACTCTAAAACCGATATTTCATACGCTCTATCTACGAGAAGGAAGCGCGGCGAAAATGTTACCGATCGCAACCGAGTGAAATATCGCGCCGAAGGGGCGTAATAGCGACAACGACGGTGGCGGGTTAACAAATACGTAAATCCTATCCTTGTGTAACACCTCGTAAATCTGGCGTTAATTTCTCTCGCGAAATTGGCGCCCCGCCAAAAGTGCAAAAAGTTGGATCGCTTGAATAAAGTCAGCATCGCTCTCCCCCGCCTCTCTACCTTCCTTTCCCCCGTCCCCCTCCCGTATTGAAGGGTGAGAAGAGTAACAATTTTCTACGGCCGCGAAAACACGGCTTTCCGATCCGCGAATTCTCTCAGAAGTTACAACGTTTTTCGATAAGAGACCGTCCATAAATCAAACCCGCGTCAAAAGGATTCGCGACGCGCGTTTTATTTCATTCGATCGTGTTCGCGCGCACGTTATTCGGCGTTCGTAATGACGCGTTTCGACGCTTGTTGTTGCGTTTCGTTAAAATGCACGCCGTCGCCTGATGCATCATGTCGCCGACGATCGTTAGCGCCGCGCTCCTACGCGTCACATTCCGTTAAACGCCTTTTAATAGCGCGCAAATTTCATCCGCATGAAAATTTAGAGGCCGGACGATAAATATCATCGCTCGGCTCGCGCTTTTAATCAGTTTATTATACGTTATAATCACGTTAAATGCGTTTTATTGTCGTCGACAGTACGTTGCGATGCTATCGCGATGAGAGTAAGTTTTCTGGTCTCCTCGCGCTTGTTTGGCTCGTATTTAATTGAAATTTAATATTATTAGCATAAAATATAATTTCACAGTGCATTGCTGAAATTGAACATATCATGCACATTTAATATTTGCAGAACTTTGTTGTCACATAATATTGACGTAGAAAGAACAAGTTTTGAAATACATATATTATATGCTATAATAATATACAATTTTATATATTTTTTTTAATTATACGTGATTAAAACCACATTGTTATTTCATTGATTATATAACATAACGATTTTGAAAAAGGAAATATTTTCTTCTTCAGAACGACATTGATATTAATAAGTTCAAGAAAACAACGTTCCATCACTCGTATTACATAAATCTCTTCCATAAATTTTATCGACATAAAGCGGCGTAAGAATCCAGAATGTTTATCAGATTGCAACTTCTATCCTTGATCCTATCGTTTAAGTTGACTAGCTGCAACGACACGATTTCTTTGGTACAATACGTCATGTCGATCGAGTTTCGAAGCGATATCGTCTACGACCGCCGGAATTATATCCGTTCTTCCAACAGTTTCTTAAGTTTTAATGGCCATTGCAACTACTCCAATTTTGTAACACATATATATGAAAGCAAGAATTGCGATTGCTCACCGATATATCTTATTAAATAATTCGCGTGGTGCTAAGTATCAAAATAACATTGTATAATATCGCGTTCATGTTCGGAAACAAATCGATATATATGATTTTCTGCATTTCAAGTTATGCCTCGAATCCAAAAGCTACAGGGGCGGTAAGCCGCAGAGATAAGGATGTGACTAAGAGGATTTCCTACCTCGAAATCTTTCGATGGCGAAATCTCTCTTAACAAACTGTATATCACATGCCACAAGTTAATTCCTAAGCCGAAATTACTCTTCACACAGAACAATCATTTACATACATACATACCTCTGTGATGAATTGATATTTAACAAATAACATTAAGAATATTTCTGTAATATATCTTTAAATGCATAATTTTAGCTATAAACTTATAATATAATATTCTATTTTGTAATTTTTTTACAAATTATTATTTCTTTTTTAAGAACTATTCTTTCATAACATTAAGGTAATATATCTTTAAATGCATAATTTTAGCTATAAACTTATAATATAATATTCTATTTTGTAATTTTTTTACAAATTATTCAAATTATTATAAGAACTATTCTTTCAATATTA
>NW_021853424.1:70526-73506 GCF_003651465.1 Formica exsecta
CATTCTATTTTAGATACACAAAATATGTATGAAAATATAGAGCATTCTGTCTTAAATTATCTTAAATTTGTTTACCAAATGAGATATTTCATCTTTATATTAAATGTTAATATTCTATTGCTGGGACACTGTATATGTATGTGTATGTGTACGTACTATTACTACTGTATACATTTTATGTTAGAATATTACGTTATTAATATTTTGCCTTGTGTAAATCAAAGCAAATGTTTGCAAATGATTGGGAATATACAAGAATTCGAAAAGGTTGACAATAAGAAATTCAGGATTGGATTTCTTGAATTTCTAAAGAGGACTCAGGATTTGCTCTTTCATTCTAACTTGCATCTTTTCCAAGTCCCGGATATACCTACCTACCCAGCTAGTTGACTGAAGCTCGGTAGACGAAGTTCTTCAGAAGTTTGAACTTCGACGGAGGGCAGCCGGGCATCTTGAAGCGAGGAAGGGGTCATTGGGGATTCAAAGTTATTATCTGTTGGTAGCAGAAGGCTGAGAGCTGCCCCTTTTTAACCCCATCCCGCCTGACAAAGTATTTATTCTGCGTTTCGCAATGGCGCGCGACTCCTATTGAACCCAGTTCCACGCAAACTTATAATCGTTTTTAGCTTTCTCACTGTCCAGGATGGATGGATAGAAATGCGTCTGGTGCAATGTCAGATTAAAGTTTCCGTGAGCTGCAAATATTTCTCCGCGTGTACAAGCGCACGATTCAGCTTGCGAGAATGCTGCATGAACCTAAAAAAGAAAAAAATATGAGAAAATAAAATGCATAAGCCAACATTAATATTAATTTAATATTTTAAACATGAATAACTTATTATTACTTGAGAAAAGATTATTCTCAACAATGTCATAACAAATTAAAAATATTATACACTTTTAATGAAATAAGTTTTATAGAAAAAAGTAAGAAAACTACGTATAGAAATAATGTTTGTTTTATAAAAGTATAATCTGTATTTTTGTAGGCAGAAAATAATATTTATATTTTTGTTACACAGAATTTTAAATTTCGTTTATACATTAATTTTAGTTATAACACACACGTGTACATGTTTATACCAAAAAATAAAAATATTTTTCTACATAATATGTATTTATTAATTATCTATACAACATTTATGAGAGAGAAAGAAAAAGCTTTACATATAATATTTAAATACCATTTCTTGAGATAAGAGTAACATAACAATTGCACTATAAGGACATATTTATTTTATTTTTAAAATAAGAAAGAGTAAAATATTTTTTACATCATATTACATATTATGAAACTCTGACTAGTTGTGTCCATTATTTCCAAATGTAAAACAAATATTTAATTAGTGAGTTATATATGAAAAAAGATAGACGATGATAATTACTACTCATAAAGGGGCGTCGTTGTTACAAAGAACCGAAACAAATTTAGACTGACGATATTCGCGTTTCACCGAGGCTTCGGCGAAACTGACATCTAACTTCACTCTCCCCTTTTAATAATTGCAGCGCGGCATCAGCTATAGGTGTCGTCTTGCACTCAGCATCTAATTGCATTGCGCCCCATCGGTATTAGTTTACAGAGCTATAGACGACCGCGTCGGGCCTTTGACCTTTTGAACAATATCTTCTCTAGTTTCTCCTTTAAAATATGATAAAAATATTATATTGTTTTTACAATGTATATTTTCTGATAAGAAAAAAATTGAACTTTATAATAAAGCGTATAAAATCTAGTTGATCCTGTAATATTTAAAGATAAAATAATAAGAGCGAAATACAGAATTAAATGCATATCAATAAACGCAAAAGATTATAAAAGTTGCATCGTTTGTTATTGACAGTTGGAAGGCTTAAATTAGTGCTTTTGTATAGGTAAATAAATTAATATTGAAATACCAGTTTCAGCGCCCAGAGATTTCCCATGTGACATTTCAGGTATGTATGTGTGTGTATATATGGCGGTTATAAATACGCTTACGGTAATTATTATTGCAACGGCTGTGTGTTGCAATATATGTCGGTATGGAAATAACCAGAGTGGAAGATTAATCAACTGTGTGCAAACATAATGAAGTTAAGTTATTGAGGGATTTCTATTAAGATATTTACCGAAGCCTAAAGGCTTTATAGAGATTCAATGAAAACTAATAATAAATTATTAATTAAACTTAAATGATATATAGAAGAATAATAATTTTTTTACTCATAAGTATATTTATAAAGAATAAGTAATATAATAATAATAAGTATACTTATAATGAGATTTTATGAAGCGTGATCAATTGTTATTTTTAAAAACCAGGAATGTTAACGTCATTGTCAACTGATATAATCATTTGCATCGAAAAAATGCACATTGCAAGATACAATAAAATGGTAGAGCTTACATAAGCGCACGTACATCATAATGTCCTTAATTCGTTTTAATAAAAATAACAACATGAGCTCAAAAACTATGATATAAGAAGCTTTTTGCTTTTTTAATTCGATTTTTACTAAAAATAAGCTTTATTATCGAGCATTATTGTGGAAAGAAATTTTAATTATGTTTGCTTTATCTAAAATCAAAAGTTTATGATAAACAAAAAGATATGTAGTAAAATCAATTATCTTTAAATACCAATTATTTAAATAAATATTGATTTTTTATATAATTAATATTTAAATGTGTAGAAAAATAAGAACATTTTTTACTTATATTTCCAAAAAATAATATTGGGTTGAACGGAAAGTTCGTTCCGTTTTTTACTAAGAGACGACTGAAAAAACGACGAACTTTCCGTTCAACCCAATACAATAACTTTGATCTCATTTGAAAGATAATTTAATTCTCTACAACTTTTGTTTCGGTAATTTTTGTTAAAAAACGCATACTTTCCCTGATATTCGTAAAAATGTAAAAAATAACCGTGATTTCACAGGTTTTTGGGCGCTAACTTTTTAAGGAAGCATTTTTCGACCCATGTTTATAGGAAAC
>NW_021853424.1:73609-75635 GCF_003651465.1 Formica exsecta
TTTTTTTACAATGTATATTTTCTGATAAGAAAAAAATTGAACTTTATAATAAAGCGTATAAAATCTAGTTGATCCTGTAATATTTAAAGATAAAATAATAAGAGCGAAATACAGAATTAAATGCATATCAATAAACGCAAAAGATTATAAAAATTGCATCGTTTGTTATTGACAGTTTGAAGGCTTAAATTAGTGCTTTTGTATAGGTAAATAAACTAATATTGAAATACCAGTTTCAGCGCCCAGAGATTTCCCATGTGACATTTCAGGTATGTATGTGTGTGTATATATGGCGGTTATAAATACGCTTACGGTAATTATTATTGCAACGGCTGTGTGTTGCAATATATGTCGGTATGGAAATAACCAGAGTGGAAGATTAATCAACTGTGTGCAAACATAATGAAGTTAAGTTATTGAGGGATTTCTATTAAGATATTTACCGAAGCCTAAAGGCTTTATAGAGATTCAATGAAAACTAATAATAAATTATTAATTAAACTTAAATGATATATAGAAGAATAATAATTTTTTTACTCATAAGTATATTTATAAAGAATAAGTAATATAATAATAATAAGTATACTTATAATGAGATTTTATGAAGCGTGATCAATTGTTATTTTTAAAAACCAGGAATGTTAACGTCATTGTCAACTGATATAATCATTTGCATCGAAAAAATGCACATTGCAAGATACAATAAAATGGTAGAGCTTACATAAGCGCACGTACATCATAATGTCCTTAATTCGTTTTAATAATTTAATACGAATCGCTTTTTTCTTGTTCAACAAAAGATAGCATAGTACGTTTACTCTGTTATTGCACTTCGATCAATTGTAATAAGGATTTATCGCCTTCTTTGTGAATACAATTCGGATGTAAACCACAGAAACAAGAAAGAACGATGGATTAAAATGTGCAATTTCACTGAGTGCTTCTTTCACTCGTCTATGCCGCCGTGTCTCATCGCAGTAAACGTAAAGACTTCCCTTGTCATTTCAATTATTGTTTCATTAAAGATTAGCTTCTCAAATACAGTTAAATTTTGATTTATCCGACAAATAGCAAAACATTTTGTGTAAGGATAATATAACTATTATACAGAAAAAGAAAGAGAAAGAGGAACTTTTTTTTAATTTGATAAAATATTAATTCAGCACGTTTTCACATTTTGCACAGATTGCAAAAGTATATCAAAGTATGTTAAATCAGTAATTAAATCAGTATATTTAAAAAAGTGTGCGAAATATACATTAACACATTACACTAGCATACAAATCATTTTTTCTGTCAACATTGCTCAGTGATCAATCTTACGATTTATAAACATTTCATTCTTTAATGCGATGTTTTTACACGTGAATTTGCTAGTGATGAATCTGTCTCGCAAATATTCCACGTGCACTACGTTCTATGTAATTAAATCTTGTCAATCTACGCGCATCTCATCAAATATTTAATTCAAATATTAATCTCACGGGACTTTGATGATATCTGTTGATAATATCAATAACGCATGTTTTGCTAATAATTAAAATATAATGTGATAGGCGATCTTTGAAATTTAATATTATTCATTTATTTGCAAACAGTAATAAAAAATAGAAATGTAGATAATATAAAGTACAAATTTAATAACTTATATACAAAATAACAACATGAGCTCAAAAACTATGATATAAGAAACTTTTTGCTTTTTTAATCCGATTTTTACTAAAAATAAGCTTTATTATCGAGCATTATTGTGGAAAGAAATTTTAATTATGTTTGCTTTATCTAAAATCAAAAGTTTATGATAAACAAAAAGATATGTAGTAAAATCAATTATCTTTAAATACCAATTATTTAAATAAATATTGATTTTTTATATAATTAATATTTAAATGTGTAGAAAAATAAGAACATTTTTTACTTATATTTCCAAAAAATAATATTGGGTTGAACGGAAAGTTCGTTCCGTTTTTTACTAAGAGACGACTGAAAAAACGACGAACTTTCCGTTCAACCCAATACAATAACT
>NW_021853424.1:75754-100423 GCF_003651465.1 Formica exsecta
TAATATTGAAATACCAGTTTCAGCGCCCAGAGATTTCCCATGTGACATTTCAGGTATGTATGTGTGTGTATATATGGCGGTTATAAATACGCTTACGGTAATTATTATTGCAACGGCTGTGTGTTGCAATATATGTCGGTATGGAAATAACCAGAGTGGAAGATTAATCAACTGTGTGCAAACATAATGAAGTTAAGTTATTGAGGGATTTCTATTAAGATATTTACCGAAGTCTAAAGGCTTTATAGAGATTCAATGAAAACTAATAATAAATTATTAATTAAACTTAAATTATATATAAAAGAATAATAATTTTCATAAGTATATTTATAAAGAATAAGTAATATAATAATAATAAGTATACTTATAATGAGATTTTATGAAGCGTGATCAATTGTTATTTTTAAAAACCAGGAATGTTAACGTCATTGTCAACTGATATAATCATTTGCATCGAAAAAATGCACATTGCAAGATACAATAAAATGGTAGAGCTTACATAAGCGCACGTACATCATAATGTCCTTAATTCGTTTTAATAATTTAATACGAATCGCTTTTTTCTTGTTGATTGATAAATCTGCAAATTTTTCTTCTTTTCGCTTACTTTTCTATTCGCGCTTTTTTACAAGCCATTTAATCAAGCTACTATCTAATGTTTAATACATCAAAGTATAACGGCCGATCTAATAATTTCTCCGACTACAGAGAACTGTTTTTCATTCTGCAATGGTACTTTATCTCCTTCTCCAATCTGTTTCCAATGAAAGTAGCGAAATTATAACAAGAGAAGATAATCAATTTGCACTTCTACTCACATCTCCTACCTTTATATCGTTGATTAATAGATATATAATGCATGACATTCATGAGATTTTTATATATATTTCAGTATATTAATTTATATTTAAAATTTATATTAATCTTGAAAGGAGAGAAGAAGAAAAAGAAGGAGAACAATGAGTTATTTTATTCATATTTTATAATGCAATTTTAAACACATATTTAAAAATAAAACATTTTTAAAACATAGTTTACACGATGCGTTTTTAATAATAGTTAGCATGTTTGTTCAAAAGCTTGCTAAAACGTTTGTTACAATTTGTAAAGTTGGAATATTTTAACTTGATTAACATATTAGTTGTCACGCGATGAGAAAAATAAGACCGTTTATTAACATCTTAAAATACATGATGTCTTCTTATTAACTATTAGCATTGCAGTCTGTAGTAAAAAATCAAAATTATATTGCATAAATTACGCTTAAATAATATCTACATGCTTGTGTGATTCTCGAATTAATTAATTCGGAAACTTGCAATTGTCTCTGTGCATTGAAAACTTTGATAATATTATGATAGTGGATCTTTAGTGCTTAAATCTGTTTCTTTTTCAGTCAACAAAAGATAGCATAGTACGTTTACTCTGTTATTGCACTTCGATCAATTGTAATAAGGATTTATCGCCTTCTTTGTGAATACAATTCGGATGTAGACCACAGAAACAAGAAAGAACGATGGATTAAAATGTGCAATTTCACTGAGTGCTTCTTTCACTCGTCTATGCCGCCGTGTCTCATCGCAGTAAACGTAAAGACTTCCCTTGTCATTTCAATTATTGTTTCATTAAAGATTAGCTTCTCAAATACAGTTAAATTTTGATTTATCCGACAAATAGCAAAACATTTTGTGTAAGGATAATATAACTATTATACAGAAAAAGAAAGAGAAAGAGGAACTTTTTTTTAATTTGATAAAATATTAATTCAGCACGTTTTCACATTTTGCACAGATTGCAAAAGTATATCAAAGTATGTTAAATCAGTAATTAAATCAGTATATTTAAAAAAGTGTGCGAAATATACATTAACACATTACACTAGCATACAAATCATTTTTTCTGTCAACATTGCTCAGTGATCAATCTTACGATTTATAAACATTTCATTCTTTAATGCGATGTTTTTACACGTGAATTTGCTAGTGATGATGTCTGTCTCGCAAATATTCCACGTGCACTACGTTCTATGTAATTAAATCTTGTCAATCTACGCGCATCTCATCAAATATTTAATTCAAATATTAATCTCACGGGACTTTGATGATATCTGTTGATAATATCAATAACGCATGTTTTGCTAATAATTAAAATATAATGTGATAGGCGATCTTTGAAATTTAATATTATTCATTTATTTGCAAACAGTAATAAAAAATAGAAATGTAGATAATATAAAGTACAAATTTAATAACTTATATACGAATTACTAAGAGATAAAGACCGAAAAAACGGCATGAACTTTCCGTTCAACTCAATATTATACCACTACATTAATATTTTTATTTTCGTTTCATTTAATATCTTTACATAATATTTTACATTTTTATTTTTTATTTAAAGGTTTCATGTTGTAATCAATAATAAGTTTATTATTATCTATGTTTCTTCAAATATACAGTATTTTACCATATACAGTAAGATATGATTCATATCAAGAAATGTGAATATTTTCCATTAGGAAATTTAACAGCTTTTATTTTGATATCTAATTTCATTCGTATTCGCAAAAAATTCAATTGTAGAGAAAGTAATAGAGCCATGTACGTTATGCAAATGCGACGGCATAATCCCGTTTTGATTAACAAATTTTTTAATACTTTCGTCAAAATACACGATGCATAAAGCAATTCTTTAATCTCCGCGGAAATCTACAGACAATTCCAACTTCTGTACCGGAACAAAACAGATCGCTCTCGGGAACATCATGCAGCCTCTCTCAACACGTTCTCGAGTGCTTCGCCGCTCATGACTACATTTTCCTTAACCCAGGGCGGACGTTTCCCGTCTCCGCGAATAACCGTAGCGTAGCGAATTCGTATACGTTTGTTGTGGATTTGTCCGGGCAGCGAATAACAAATAAGAGCTGATCTTTCGCTCGTCGACGATCATTTTGCATTTTGTTGGTACATCCGTCGCTGCATAAGATAGTATCTTGACCCCGGTATTTTCCAGTACAGTGGCAGCTGCGGAGACTCGATTTCGAGTACTCCTCCCGAAGGCCCTTGGGCCTTTCAGCCGATCTCCTTACGCTCTCATCTTTATGTGCTTCCCTGAGCATTGTCGAGATGCTTGCTATCCGGAAGAAATCGCCATATCGAATAGCCGAACCAAAAAGTCGAATCGATCTTCAGCATATTTTCAAGTCGGCAGAATGGAATTGCCTTTATTATATATGTATATATATATATATATAAAATGGACTACAAATTCCAAATAATTTTTAATTATAATTATAGAGATAGAGAAACAGAGAAAGTAATTTTAAAAGAAAATAGAACTGTTTTAATATATAAAAATTTTGACACATAATAAGAAAACTGAATTAACAGATTAGAAAAAAGGTTAATAAATAATAATTTTAATAACTTTCTTTAAATAGGTAAAAATATTAGGTAATGATTATTCGCAAATTATTGCTTCTAATTTAATCCCGGAAATTCTAGCAATAAGCAGTCTGTGATCCACACTAGGTAAGTAATGAAGTAATCTGCACGTACATATATACGGAGCGTAATTACCACCATTACGTTGTGGCTACCTTTGTGGTGTGTTTATGATAGCGGTATGCAGGATTAGTTCTTCGGCATTTACAGCTCGTACGGGTAAACGCAAAGTTATCGTGAGCTAAAGGATAACAACAATCGCTTGTAATCAGCAAATTTGCGGCTGAGCTTTATCTATGCGTTGCCTATGAATACAACTTGCTAAATACATCGTAGTATCGATCTAAACGCATTTATATGCTATTCAGAAAAATATCTCATTCTATCACAGAAACTGCGACGATGCAATCATAATTGTTGCACGTAACTTTATTACCCATATGAAGCTTTTGTGATTATAAGTATCTGTAATTTATGCGATTTCTCTTTTTTCTCTTTTATCTCATAAACATTTATTTTATTCAACAAACATTTTGAGATCGAGTCTAAATAAGTTTTTTGTTGATTATTTATGATAAATTTTGAATCACACACACAAAAAGTTACTTATTTTAGTCTAACATTAGTTTATTATCCTAGTAACAAATTGCATAAACGTTCTCTTTCATACCATTATTGTCGATGATAATATATTCGTATTTTCAGTATGTGTTTATACGATGAGATTATATGTTTATACAATAAGAGATTATATGTATAAATAAATATCAAATTAATTCCATTAAGTTATATAAATAATATTAATTTACTTGTTGCATATAATAGTTTATTTATATTTTATATCAATTTGCTTAATTATACTCACCGAAGTGATCGGAACATAATTGCTGCAAAACTACCTTCTGATTGAAAAGCGAATAACAAGCTTCAAAGTTATTGTATCATACATTATTCCTTTATAAAACATTAAAAAATATTCCAATTTATTAAAAATTACGAGATTTTATAAAAGAAAAATTAAAAACGATCTGGAGCTGGATCGGTGCAAAATATATAATATTATTAACCTTTGAATAGGTAAACGAGCCGACCATGGGTAAGAACTCTTGAGAAAATAAAACGAAAGGAACCTCGACGACAATCGAGCGAAAGGATATGAACCGTTGGAAACTTATTCAGAGAAATCATGGAATAGAGTAACGAAAGTTTTACGGTCGAGTTCTATGGATAGCTGAAAATTAAATCCCATTGAGAGGTGGAAAATGTTCAATCTTATAATACGCTACGGTGGCAATCGGCATACAATCATTTATCTAATCATTTTCCACAAGTTAAAATACACCGATAATAATTTAAGAACCAATGCTTTGATTAATCATACGTTTAAAATCATATCATATATAAAAAGAGTAATTAAAAATAAGTGACAAAAGGTGGTAAGTGGTAAATGATAAAAAAATTTTTTATTTAAATTGTCGATATCTTTTATAGAGACAATTATATACGAATATGAACATTCACGCTATGCAATCTATTTAATATTACAGCACAATTACATATGTAATCTTATGTTAATATATCTTATTTTCCATACTTTTTCAAAGGATATGTATTGATTTTATAAAAACTTTACAAGTATTATTATTAACTATGTTATAAGCTTGTTAATTTAGTATTAGTTTAAAAATGCAAACGCAGCTTTAAATTTAAAGCTATTACATTATATAGGTCATTGTAATTACACATGTAAGTCATAAATTACCAAAAGGACATTAAACTATGTAAAGCCCTGTTCAAAGTAGATATATATCATTGTATACGCATGCAAATTTGTCCAATATAAAATATGAATTCCGCGTGTATGTTCTCGCTAAAAGTCAGGCATGAATTATCCGTATGTACACTAGACAAATGCAAACGAAATAATTAAAGTAAATATTTGATGCTGCTATATTTTTACTACGTCTTTCTGCGCTGAGTACTTGAGCTTAAAGACCTTTATAAAATACAGCTAAGACAGGCGCAAGACATCAGACACCTTTTCGCTTGGCCGCTAAATAAAACCAAGCGTGTCAAGTGCGGTATGAGATGACATGCAGAGCAACACGGTGGAAATAACAGCCTTTGGACTGCTTTCATGCTCGCAATGCACATTGTTGGGCACGAATCTGCCATGTCACATGTGAATTTATATGACAAAATTGCTTACGTAAGTAGAAAGCAGTTTTTTGGCAAAGTTTTAATTACAAATTATTGATGTTATGAGTTATAATTGATTGCAAAAATGCCTCTCAGCTTACTACAAGTAAAAAATATATTTTTATCTATTTAATTTGATAAAAAAAATTATAAATTAATTCTATTTATAGCTGCAAAAGATATATGTTTTGATTAAAATATCTTTTGATATCAAAATTGATTAAATAGAACAAATCCATACAATCCATATTTATTGCATAAATGAAAAAAATAAAAAAATAAAAATTTTTATTTCTATTTAATTTTTATGGCAATATATCTATTTATTTTATAAAGAAAAGTAAAATTACATCTTGTTTAAACGTGCAAAATATAAAATATGCTAAAGAAAAGATTATATAAAGAATATCCTGTGCATACTTTTGTCCAAAATATTTTATTGTAATTCTAGAAAATTTTAAAAGAAATTTTTTTTTTATTTTATTAAATAAATAAAAACTAGATAGTCACATTGTTGCGCGATACACTTGTCTATGTATTATAATGGTCCAAATATATTCTATGTCGACAGAGCATAATTCACGCGATGCGTTTGCGAGAACTGAATCGATCGTTAATATCGAATATCGCGGAGGGGAACCGCGCATAAAAACTAGCCGAAAGAGAAAATGAATCGGACAGGGGAACGTGACCAGCGGTATGGCACGGCGGCGGCATCGGCGTCGGCGTCGGCAATAAACCACAAATCATTGTTTTATGAATATTCAGAACTGCCCGCGAAAAATAACGTCGGTTGCGGAAGATCGATCGGCATTTCCTTCCTTCCTTCGTCCTTATGCCGTCGTTTTAAGCTCGCCTTATGCAAATTCACCCGCGTGCAATACCCCTACAATACTTCTCGTTTGCGCATTCACCCTTCCGCTACGAATGTGTGCACGCGTATGATTTTCAATGGTCGTGAACGCGAACGAATGAGCAATGATGCCGGGCTGTCTCTCTCTCATTTATCCATCCTTTTTGTGGAGAAGTCCCGGCCACGTTAAAAAGATCAGAAGAAAAATGGTAGGTAACAATCTTTTCTCTCGTGACCCGCAGCGAACAGCAGCGAAAAACTCAGTAAGGTACATTCGACGGAAGAGTGAGAATCTCTCGCGTTTTTTTCTCGAATTTACTCGCTATGCCCGGGAATGAAATTACCGAAGTCCATTGCAAACTTTTCGTTGACTGCCTGCGATAAATTCGCTTTCTGCAAATCTTCTATTGGAAAAATTCGCCGTATACGACTAATTCATATATTGTGGTGTGATTTTTTAGTACACATATCCAAAGGAAGAGTTGCATTTATGTATTCGCGTTTATCGCAATAAGAATCAAAAATGGAAACTTGAGCGATACAAGAGTTTTGTTTACAAATAAAAAAAAGGTAAAAAGTAAAGAAATTTGTCTTGTTTTTCCTACTCAAATAACATTTAGTAAGCATAATTTCAAGATTTATTTATATATTCACTGTAATAGTAACGTTATAATGTGTGTTGTTGTACTTGATTTAATATTTAAAAAAGATATGCTTTACATTTTATCTAATTGGATTCAGGAAGAGGTGTGTCTTGTTATCCAGTTTTTGCATTCGCAAATAAAATTACTCACAGAATGCTGTAGCAGTATATATAATAAAAGAATAGTATAATAAAATTTACAAATTAAATGCTTTAAAAAAGTAATGACAAGCATTCAATAAGACCTTCGATTTCAAAGACTAATGTCAACGTCCTGGCAATCGAAAATATAATTACAAAGAATCAGAATTTTTCAGAAAGGCACTAAATATTACTTATGTTTTAGTATTTTGTAGCAAGCTTGTAAGATTGTAGACAAAGCTCATAAAAGCTAGAGATGACCATATAAAAAAATAATCAAAAATTGTAATATAGTTTTTTTTTCTAAAATGGCTCTTTACTCTTTGACTTTACACACCTCATAATTTAGATAAATTGGATTTTCCAAATTTTTAATAAATAAAGTACCATTCGAGCACATTAAAAATATATCATTACATTCTTATTTCCGTTAAATTCACGCTCTCGGGATATCCGAATGGCAGCCGCGCTCATGAAATAAGCTGAAAAACCAGATACACAATTCTTATCCGCGATGTTCGTGAAACGAACTCGGCAATTTTTTATTTTGCGTTGAAAATGTGAAATCTCTCTGGCATATTTTTGCGCCGGCGAACGTAATTTAATTACTGCTGCGGATGTAGCCTGATATTTGTGAATATAGATAATTAAAAACCGTGCTTGCCATTATTTTAATAAGTCGTATAAAATCGAATTTTGTTGAAGGTTGAAGAAAAGTACGTCACGTCAGGGCATTATTTTTCAATTTTACTGACTGATTGATATTCGTATGGTTAAATCGTAAAAGAACTGATCCTGATATATTCTTGACTTATTCGCGATAGACGACTAAGACATCATTTGCGGAATAATTTCCACGAGAAACAATGAATTTAAATTACAACTTTTGACGGCTGCTAATCATGGTTTATTCCATCTTCACTTTACGAGTACACTTTCCTGCGCGTGGAATAGTATTAAAAATGATTGATAAGGATGATTTGCGGAGAAGAAGAAAGAAAAGATAATTTACGTATTATATGTATATTACACATAATAATAGTTATATTTATACACGCATTTTCTAACTTTAATAACTAATAAATTTTAATTTGATTTTTAATATTAGGAAATTTAATAAAAGTTGTTAGATATTGTTGAGCGACATTCTTATTCTATAATTATGTCATTCATTAAGCTCCAAATAATATTTTTGCTGCAGTTAAAGTTTCGAAGTTTGAAAGCAATTATTAACAAGAATTTTCTCTTTATTTGTTTATTTTTGGAATTTGTTTAAAAAATTTGTGAAATATATAATTTAAAAATATTTACACAATTAAACATACTATAACAATTCTGTTGAACTCCAAGTTCTCCAACCAATCTCTGTCATAACGAATGGAAACTAAATATCTAGTGTATTCAGATATACGAGCGCGTTAGATTTCCGTGCACGCGACAACGAACTCTGTCTGGACATTAGGATGGATTTTCGGATCTGTAACTGTTCGCGGGACAAATACACGAAGATTTCCGATAAAGTAATAGTTCTACAGGAACCGCGGCGAAGAAAACAGGAGATGTTCGCGGGGATATTTTTACGAGAGTTTGTAGTCCCTTTGATCGCGCGGAGATCTCCCCGTGGATCTCGACGGCTGGAAAGAAAACGCGGGTATCCGATCCCCCTTAAGTATCCCCCGAGGCAGCGAACTAACTTACGATATTTTTCCCGTCGGCGGAGGGATCATAGGTTACGCAAATAACGCTTGGTATTTTGCGCAAGCGGACTTGAACGTCGCTTGACTTCCTCTTATCCGCGTATCACTCAACTTTCCGCTGAAGCAGCGTGCAAACTTGCTCGCACAAATTGCAAACTTTACCGCACTGGACACGAATATCTTCTTCAGAACGAGAGAAAGTTACTAACAATGTACATCTAGCACGGATTTCAATGTGTCATGTAAATAAAATTCCAATACTATAAACAATCGGGGAAACAGGCCAATTTTACAAAAGATTAAAATAATCGGATTTATCTACATATTGTGGTTTAAATTTGCTTGATAAATTTAGTTTGCTAATCTGACATAAGGGAACCAGTAATAAAAATAAGAAAAAAAAATATTATTTTTGACATTGCGGCCGCGTACGATAGAAAGCTGTGAGAATAATTAATTTATCCCACAGACCATAAATCTTGGATACACCCCTCATGTGTCCGCGATAATACTGGAGTTTATAGCCGAACGTCGAGTTTTCACGGTAAATTATACGAGACTGAAGCAGGTGAAACGTTTCCAACGAAAGCCACGCAGCAGATATTCGCAGGGCAGAATACGCTCTAATTATACACCGTCGCAATGCAATTATCTTGAATATGATGAAGCTGTTACTGGCACGGCGAACCGGCGGAAATAATATTCGCCCTTGATAAAACTTTTCCGTTGTCGCACGTATTGTTAATCCAAAATCGATTCGAGTCGGACGAATTGGTTCAAAATTGTCCCACCATTGAAACTTTTCACAAACATTATCGTATTTTTTGTAAAAGTTTTTTTATAATGCATTTAGAACGTCAAACGCATATTTTGTGACATCTCGTAAAAACGAAATCTTTGAATCAACGAAATATCGAATAAATTATTTAGTTTTGAAATATAAATATTGTTGCAGAACAGGCGCGGCAAATTTGCATGTTGTTATCATATACATAATGGATAATTTCCAATTGCAATAAAAAATACATCATAGCATTAACTTTTGATTAAATTGACTAAAATGCATTAATTTCTCTATATATACAAAAACTTTATTATTGATCTTAATTGATATTATACAAAAGTCAATTTGTAGTATATGTAATACAGTACATAGACTATATATCAGAACTTGGTTACTTTTAATAATATTAAATAAACACTATTTGTGAAATTAATTGGATTTAACTTTTACCGTAAAAAACGTATGGCAATAGATGTTGAATCTTTTTTATTAGAGATAAAAAAGAGAGGTAAAATGGTCCCCACCGCGGAATCCCTATATTGTCTACAAATAAATTACTTACTCTTATTACAAAAATAAAATGTTAAATTTGCAAAATATTTAACGTTTATTAATTACATCTATATTGCGTTTAATGTGGATAAATAAAATTCATTTATTATATAATTATATTCTTGCGATCCAACAACTTGTAATTCAGATAAGTCAAACAAACCTACGCATGTTTCCGTACGAGCATAAAATATGAGTAAAATTAAATATGGACAATTAATGCAACTAAATCTCTCCCGTTAATGGAAAGGCAACATAATCTATTAGACTACAATAATGCTAACAATATTGATATTTTACAATATTATTCTATATCAACTCTTATAACATACATTTAACTTTTATATCATTTGTTAAAACACAGTTAATAATAGAGCTATCTTAATAAATAACTATCTGAATAAACTTAATAAAATTAAAATGTTGCTCGCGCGTGCAGTCCCTTTTATATAAGAATTGCTTAATTTTAATATTCTTCAAGTTTAAGAAGAAAAAAGAACTGTTACCAATCTGTCACTGAAAATTACAAACTTGTACTTTAATATACAACTTGGCTTGATGAGTATTAGTATTGAAAACATTATGCAATTTCTCCTAGCTAATGCAAATGCTGATTTACATTATGTTCCCATAAATTAGCATAACAAATATGCAAATAATTATAAAATTAGCTTGGTTAGTTGTAACTATCATATTAAAGTGTTTACTGCTTCATACGAACTTATGCCTTTTATCACGCGTACAGAACAAAAGCATTACATACATACATGCGTGGGTGTGTGTATTTTAAAAAGAACCAACTTTAAATAATTTATAATTTACAACAAAATTCAAAACAAAAATTTATCTATAATTTATGTGGCGCATATTCTAATATATGTCTATATCTTTTAGTAATAAAATTTTTTTTTTAATTTTTACAACGAAAAGAAAATAATTACGTTGCATACACACACATTCTTGTACTAATTTTATCTCTTGATCTCAATTAAGTTCATATGGATAAATCGCATTTCGTATTTACAAAAAAAAATACAAAACAAAATGTTAAATATGGTTTGCATCAAGTCTAGTGACAGAATGATCACGATGTATTATCCGAATTACAGCCCCATAGATTGCGTAAAAAGCTTTTCTGTAATGTGCGAGTGCGCGTTAACTTTAGCTAGTCTGAAAGCGCAGAATGTGTTACGTTACATATTTTGCAGTCGCAGAGTGGTTTTGTTCACACCAGAGAATCCTCATTTTTATTATCATTTATACAGACTACGTCTACATATGCGCATCATATCACGCTCGACAGAACAGGACAACACAGGCAGAAATGTGGACAGTGAGGGATATAAGCTTGGCATTATATAATTAAAAATGTCGTTGCATTATTAAGATTGAAAGCGATTCAGTTGATTTCACGCTCTCTTATGCATATTTCAGCGAAATAAATTGATAAAGAGAAAAAAAAAGTATGACTAAATTAATTTTTACTAAATTAAATATGTTAATTTAATGATGGAAATAATTAAGTATGCATTAAAAAGACAATGTGAATGATTACTTGACTTTTTAAAAATACAATATTATTTGTAATAAAAATAGATTTATTTATAACTTTACATAAATTATACAAAGAAATGTGCTAACATGATTTATCGACTTATTGTTGGTTTATAAACAAAGATTATTATCTTATGTGAATGCGGATTAATATTTATATAACATACTATAAAGCTCCACTAATACTAAAAACTTAAGCATGTTGAGCTTCACCGTGTAACTTAATAGAAAGCTCAAGCTTTAAAAGTACAGATAAGAGATCTTAAAAAGCTGATCCGGTAAAGCCAATGCTAAGAAACTTTGAGATCTTTGTGTAATATCTTATTTATTCCTAAAGAAGATAAGTCACAATTGCTTCTCCGTGAATTATAAATTTCTATTCTACCAAGACTAGATTATTTTTTTTCCTCTGCGGGGAAATAATTTAAAAAATATAAAATAAATATAGGAGAATTACCGATAAGCATATAAACATAATTGAAATACATATATATAAGAAAACTTTTTTCATATATAAACAAAAGAAATGCAAGAATTAAAGATAAGGTCTCTAATATATTTGCTACAGCAATAAATGATAATTATAAGACAAAAAAACTTGAAAGCATGGATGTGACAGTGTATAATAATTGTTGTTAAAAATTAATTCTAAAATTAATTATATGTATAGGAAATTTCTTCTGACTGATTATTTAAGAAAAATTGTAAATTTTTAAAATGTAAAAGATTCTAATTATCCAACCCCAAACTAACCCCAAACAAGTTCAAAAGGAGAGAAAATATCGAGGCGAGAAAAATATCGAGGATTGAATCGAAGCCGGATTTTCATTTGCAGGATGACTGTTAATCGCAGAATTCAATTTCTGAAATTTCTGAAAAATAACTATTGTGCACCGTCATTCGTATTTTGGCTTTTATTGGTTTATGATTATTATTTGATGTCTATTTTTTTATAGCTATAACTAAATACTTCATAAAATTCTACATAAAATAATCTTTTGAATTGTACAGCAAACTCTCGAAAATATCTTAAGTACATATTATTACTTTTATAAGTTGATATAATGAAATATGGTTATCAAAAACTGTTGTTAATAAATTTTCAGAATAATTTTCATAAGCGTCATTAAAGTTTACGTTTTAACTTTAAAATACAGTAAACATTGTGTATACTGACATCCTCGAAAAGCGCCAACTCTGATCGATACATGCTGGCATCGTCGTTCCGGATCGACAAACCACCATTCCCTTGGGCGCTTTTTCCATCCTTTCCGCTGCATCCGATCGTCGTAAAGCGACGACCAACCCGCTCAAAGGAATCCGGAGAACCATTAACCGATGCAAAGAGGCGACAATAGCCGTACCGAGGCGACAAAGACGGTCGCACGCGTTCTTCCTCCATCACTCCCTTCACCAGTTTCTTTCTTACTTTTTTTCGTCTCTCTCTGAAGCGACAATAATAGGAATATGCAAGATACAAGATTTTTCCATAGAAAAATATAATCTAAGATCTCGTTTCAAGAGAATCACACACAATTACTAGATTTTTATATTTCTTATAAAGTTGTTAGATTTTTCAATATATCACAAAAATAATAATCTCTCTAAAGTAATTTTGATACATACTACTGTATATATAGGACATTTTATATTAAGGATTACAATCTGGTTTTATTTTTTTCGATCAATTAAAATATTTAGATAAGTAAAATATTTTTTATTACAGCTTGTTTTATGTTTGAAATAATAGAAAGTTTAATAAAAATGTAAACATAAACAACAACCTTCTATTCCATGCTTCTGGAGTCAAACACTAAAGTATCTCTTGTATATAAAATTTCTCGTATAGAAAAAAGTAAACTCTAAACTATAATAAAATTTATTTAAAAAATTTATCTTTATCATTAATCGTGTTTCATAAAAATTAGCACGCTGTTGCCGCAAAACCAGTAATATATTATACGAAATACTATGTATATAATAAATTGATAATAAATAGATAAAAAAATTTGAACTACTACAATAAATATATATTATTAATATTTTATATAAAAAAAGAAAGAGAGAAGAAAAGAAAACAAGAGACAGACAGAGAGAGAGAGAGAGAGAGAGAGAGAGAGAGAGAGAGAGAGAGAGTACTTAATGAAACGTTCAGATTAAATTTAATAAAATAGGGAATACAATAAGGTAAATAATTAATAATTTAACATGACACATTTTATAGTAAAATTATTAGACCAATTTGAGCAGATTAACAAAAGAACGCAATTTAACGTTTTTGTTCTTCTTCTTTTTCTTATCTTTTTTCATTTTCCTGTCGGAATTGAGCCAAGAGCAAAGAGGTGGGACCCGTTGACCGGCTCGCTGGCAGCAAGAGAATGAGTATCAATTACACGGGTACCTCGCGTTAGAGTTTTCAGGAAATTCACGTAGTAAGTCAAGCTCAGGGACACTGAAACTCCGGTGAGCGAACAATGCCGAGCAGGCCGCGCGAGCTTTCGCATTTGCATATGAATTGGCGGAGTCCCTGCAGGTCGACGACGCTGGGTCCTGTAGCCTTTAGCACCTCCGGCCGACGAAGGTGGACGTATACGAGCAAGTGGTTAACAGGCTCGGCTGCTGGATAGTTCGAATTACCCTGAGGACGTCGGTTAGATGACTGGATATTTCCTCGATGTTCGACGTTTGCCCAAGTATCTACACTTATCTTTGGAGATAGCAATCTGAGTATACGTCACTTGCAGAAATTTATAAATATATCTTTGCTTTTGAAAACTATAAGTATACAATTTCATATAATTGAAATTTTATATATTTCTTTTAAATAATCTATCTTTTATTTGTATATTATCTCTCATAAAAAAAAAAAAACGGCATTAAACCTAGGATTGAATCTTTTTACTGAAATTGACGTTAATCGAACTATATTTAAAAAATATGAAAAATATGCTGACAATATAAACTGATTTAGCATATAAACAAATGTAGAAATACAAAACTATGAATTTCTTATGAGTAAACTATTTGGACGGACAAATAAGTTTTTATCAAAGTGCGGTATAATTGTTGAGAAATAGGATTATATATTAATTTATGAGATCTATATGTCGATTTTGCTACGTATCTTTCCTCTATTCATATGTAAAATTTTTGTTGAAACCGAATCTAAAATCGAAATCACATAAAACTCGTATATTCCATTTCCGCTTACTATATGCGTGACTATTACGACGTCTTTAAATTACGCCCGGTTAATTAAGGCGCAATTACGATTCCATCCGCACCGAGAGCCGTCATGAAATTGCATCTTGGGTACGCTCTCTCTTTCGGCTGAGCGAATCTTCCTGCAGGGCGAAGCGCAGGCTTACTTAGAGCATGCGGGGCACGCGGAGGTCCGGGGTGTTTACGATTTTGCGAGCGTAAACCAATTACACGTTACGGAGACGTAGACCCCAGCAATAACCCTGAGGCTGAGATACGTAGGCTCTCTGATCGATTTATTGTACCGGTATCTATACGTCAATCGCGACTAATATTGCTCTTCGACATACCTGCGATAATTAGAACAACATGGAATTCGATAAATATTTCTTCATTCGAAATGAGAGCAATGCGTTCTATTGGCATGATTCCGTTGTCAACGCAGAATAGTATGACATATTGATTGATAGTTTCAGCACATTATATTTCTCGTCCTAAAAAATCAATAAATTATCGCAATTATAAGGGGACACTCAAAAAAGTGGTATTGCAACTACAGCAAAAATTTTCTGGGTGCGCAAAATTAACTGAGGTACATAAATGATTAGCAAATACTGTGATATCGCATATGTTTCGCATTTAATCAATCTAAGTGACAGAGACAGAATTTATATCTGAACTGTTTGTGAAATTTAGAAAGAATGTTTTTCTGTGGCGCCTATCCATGTTAAGGCCAATCATACTTGTTATAAAGTTTGGCTGTGGTAGACAGAAAAAATTAGCGGCAAGAAACAAATGAATATATAATCCTCACGTCTAACATATTTGTATAACGCGCTCAATCTATCTAGCTCTTTTAAACAATTTTTCTCAATTTTTCGATGCTGCAGTTATAATTGGCAGTTATATTTCTCACAAAGATCGTTCTAGCTGTAGTATCGAAACTCATATTTATCCAATGCAGTGATTAACATTTGGCAATGGGACCTAAATTTTCTAGAAGATATTATTAGAATATTGCTGCTATAAATTCTATATGTAACAGACAATATTCTAACAGATACAAAAAATAGCGATAAATTTTTGTTGTGACACCTGGAAATCTACCTATATCAGCAAGACATTTTTTTGAGTGGATGTATTAAAGCAAAAATAAATAAATGAAAAAGAGTATTCTTATTCTAGGCGAATGTAAATTTATTCACATCAAGAGCAAAAGAAAAAGGAAATTCTATTTTAAATTTATATTTTTTCAAAAAGATTCTACAAATTTTATGCTGAAAATTATATATAATATAATCTAATTCTTTTTATATTAATAATTTCTCGATAGACTCGATATAAAAAAAACTTACATTCTTGTATAAAATCGCATAAAAATTCTATGCTGTAATTCTATACTAAATTCACAATATTTTTTAAATATATAGACTTTTGTTTTATATTTACACAATGTTGTAAGAAGGTGCAAAAGCCTTCTTTTATTTTTTTTTTCGGAAACATATAATAATGTCAAATAATAGATGTCGAATTAAAAATATTCGCTATTCTGATTAATAAATACACTTGTCAACAAATTAGCTTGGAAATCTCCTATCGCTTTAATCACTCGCTCTCTATCTGCGTTAAATTCATACACTTTACCAAAGAATTGGGAGATCAGCGAACAATGAAATACCGCTTCGGGAATGCACTGCATACGTAGAAGTCGGAAGGAAATTAGTTTCATTCTTGCAGTTACTTGTTTAAAAGGAATGCTAATTGCTCCCAAGTGTAACCGATCTCCAAACACACGAAACTTGCCGGAATGTTGCTGAATATGCATATACATGTATATCCGGGATAGCCTTGCTGCTATCCTGGTTAGTGGTGGAAGCTGATGGATAAATATAGTTACCGCAGGATGCACGTCTAAATTCGTGTTTATGTATTTTTTGGCAGTTCGGAGGGAATAAGTCGAAATCTTCGATGCACTTTAAAAGCGATACATAACTGTTTCGAGAGATACAGAGTCGCGGACGATCCGAGGGGAACTTCCGCCATTCATTATTCTGATACGGTTGTATAATGCCTGAGAAATCCTGACAGTTATTACAACGGCGTCGCAGGGACTTCCTTGTCCCGCCGGATTTCGAGATTCAGCGAATTACGGAAGCGCGCGAAATGGATTTACAATGTTTAATTTACTATTCAGGCTGGGCGGGATTAAAGATGCCACCGGAAGATGATCACAAAATGAACGGAATAATAACACTGATGGTCGCAATTTCGTTATTTAAAATTGATGGGATCGACAGACAAGCGATAAGAATAAGCAAAAAATAAAAAAAATTTTTCACGAACTAGAAACTAATTTCATAAATCTCCATGTTTCTTCAAAATCATCGCCATAACGTCATTTAAAATTAAACTGTTTACTTACACGTTTTTATGTGTATGTATATATATATATAAATCATATATCAGTGTGTGTGTATCCCTACACATCTTAAAGAATTAGATCACGAAAAATAATAAATTTCTCAATCTGTTTTTTAAATGTATTAAATTTGCATGCCTATTTCTTATTTCGTCTTAAATATTCAAGCTTGTAGCGTTTAAGATTATGGTGTTAAAGGCACAAATAATAAATAAAGTCGCAAAGTGTAAATTAAAATAATCGCGACGTCCTTATCTATCGCACGTAAGTAAATCACAAATTCAATCTCCCCGCTATTGTAACGAAAGAAAATGCAAATTTGTTGTAGTAATGCTTGCAATGGCACCTCACAGTTGCTCGATCAATCATGCACTTGCCACCTTGCGGCCCTCCCTATGCGCGTTACTCTTCTGAAAGTAATTAATATAAGAAACAGAGCAGAGAGATAACGCGAGCGGCAAACGAGCCGCAATTAAGACGGGACGATGTGAATTAGATAACGGTACAGTTTAGGAGGTAATGCTTTCGAGGAGGAGCCGATGCAACGCCGGTCGTCGTCAACACCAGGTATTAACCTTTCGCCATCGAGAGAGAGAATCGCACCAAGAGTGCTACTTACACAATGGTTGGTAATCCGCGACGGTATTCCTAAACCTACATTAAGTTTAGCGTCGCTGTGAAAACCAATTAACCCGACGGGCGCACGGCGTGACCCCGGCCGTGTCATCGCCACCGTAATCGGGACACTTGGAAAATTAGCAAGGTCCCGGAAAATGCTCTTGGTCATTAGCGGAAGCGTCTCGCTACAGACATCGCGAGACTTTACCCCGAAGCGTACTCGAAGTACACTCGAAGATAAACTTTCTGGAAATAACGTTAAAGCAACTTTACAAGGAAATCTTCGAATTTCGATCGGGATTCTATCGTTATACTGAATTGTCTTCTTTCTTTATACGAGTCTGAAACTTAGAATTACATGATCGCTTTTCATCAAATCGATATTATTATATAATTATAATCATCGATATTATTTGATTGATTGAGTACGACTACCACAAAGTTTTACATCTAACAAGAACCGATCAATTTCTTTACAAATAATTAACCGATTAATTGTAATTTTGAAATTGGTTATAGATTATTGTCGAAGTCTATGGATTTTGTAATAACAAGTTAAAAATTTATTAATATTTTTATAAAAAACTTTCCTCGCAAAAAATTATAATAACATTTCGTATCTGTAATATTCGTTAACACAGAGGAAGGCGAATGGAGTCGTCGCGAGAGACGCAAATATCTAGTTACAGAACACGCAGGCAATTTACGCGAAGCCTTTGATTCGCGCGCGAAGAGATATCCAGTTCACTTTGCGCGAATCTGTAGCGTCTTTCCATGATATTTCTATCGAATTTTCGCGTCTCTCTCCAAGCATCCAACCGCATCTGTATATACGGAGCTCATCGCATAGCCTCCCATCTCTCTCCATCTTTCCTCCTGCTCTTGGCGCGTTTCTATCTCGCGCAATTACGCGAAAACTTTCGGGAGAATATCTGCCGGCAACTCTACGGCGCACACAAGGATGCTTGAGTTGTTTTGGGATTCCGAGCCGCAAATAGGGGTCAAGGAGGTGTCCTGAGTCGCGCCGAGCCACGACGCTGCATCGCGTTACATCTCCGGCTGATGTTGAGGCAAGATCCTGACCTATAAATAGGTGAGCGTCCTCGAAAGCGCGACAGAGACGACGCATGGAGAGGGTCGCTAGTGGAGAGAACGGCTCGAAATTCGTGGACAAACAAAACTATTCGTCTTTCTCTGGGCGGAACAATTTCCTTGGAATTTATCCCGGAGACACTCAACTGCAGTTACACCGGCGTGCGGAATAGTTACGATGCCTTAGCGCGTGCGCGGCCGCGGATAAAAGGAGGAATCTCGGCGTCGCGTAATCTCCGGGATTTATCCCGGAGGAAGTTTCTTACGGCTTCGTGTTGCCACGAATTCATCGGCTTCTGTAACTTCTTTGTCGTTCGGCCCTCTCAACGAGAATGTATGCATTTGATATGAGAAAGATGTAGACAGCTTAGTGGAAAAGCCGTTGTCTGACAAGCAAAAGGTTTCATTTCCAGTATAGCTGTATAAGTAAAAAAATTTTGAATGAAAATATTAAAAAACGCTGTTGTAATTACAAACAAGTTTTATTAAGTTTATCATTATTATTTGAACATTTTAACGACAAATATGCATTTGTAAAAACATTAAAATTTGATACTTTAGATTTCGAGCATCCCGCTAACATGACAATGGTCATTAATAATACTGTCAATAACAGTCCGCGGTTTAATAAAAAGCATTATTAAACTGAACAGATAAAGGATGGTTTGTTAAGTGAGTTGCATTGAAAGAGTGGTCATTATGTAACACATACGCAGATAAACTTGTTATAATATCAGAGGAAAGCGAAAAAGCGAAATAACATATACAGCGCTAAAAATACGAGCAAACGGGTAATAGATTTTTCCGGAGGGAAAGAGGTAAAATAAAATAAAATATGTTGATTTATTGTCTAACGTACGCGCACGCCAATTTGTTCCGCTTCCACGCGTGAACTGTCTCGTGTCGTGAGAACCTGTCCCGCTGGATGCAGAAAACACGGATTGCATAGTCCATGCGATGTGCTCGTGCAATGGAATTACAAAATATGTCTGTGGATTGTACACACGTGAGTGTGGTTGACATGTCTGCACCGAAGATACGCCAATAATTGTCTACCGAATGATATGCCAATTATCGGGATCGATAGACAAGATCTTTCTATTTGTACGAGACCATGAAATCGCACCGAATGGCATCATAAAATACATTTTTCCTAAAGTGAAATATTAGTTCAGTTTTACTTTCTGTTGAAATAAATTTTTAGCAAAGTATATTTTATAAATATTTTATCATTTTAACAAATACGTATTTATTTATTCATTTTTCTCTTATAATCTGGTCATAATTATTTCTGTGTGATTTAATACTTAACAATATTTTATTAACGTTATAGCAAAAAAGAAAGGGTTTTTAAATGTAATATCAAATGTTGATAGTAGATAAAAAAAAAGAATTATTTAGAAATAATTGAAATTTAAAATAAAATAATTTTCTAATCCTATTGCAATGTTATTTCTAGAACAAAAAGCATTCTATAAAAACCTAAAACAAATCATTAATCGTTATCGAAAAACACACATACATACACATCAATTCAAATCTAGACATAAACTAGTGGAATTTTCCTTTCGCGTGCCTCCTATTTCATGTCAGTAACAAATCATATTTTCTACAATTTAATCGTGAGCTTGATTCATTGCCCCGTCTCTTTACAATACGGCTTCATAATTTCAAAAGGCTATAAAAGAGAATTTTACATACAATTCACAATCGCAGAGTTGCCACCGCTTTCGTTCTACATTTACTTGGATATTCTTATAATAACTTCTCGTTTTATGCAGTTGATGTAAATTACTTTATTTAGCAAGCACTAATTACTTGAAAACTCTTAATTATTTAATTTATTATAACACGTTTGTTACACAAATGGAAAAAAAAATAACAGATATATATACATATACTTATTTTTCTCGACAATCTTATTCTTTGGCCAATCCCAATTAATTTCTTTTCAAGAAAAATATATATGTATGTACATAGCTATATCTACACACAAAAATAATTAGCAATTGAAAATAAGAGGTTCCTGGTAAACTAAACTTAATGAGAAAACAATAAATGACAAAATCATATTTCTCGGTAAAGTAAACCGCTTTAACAGAAAATGATTTTTCTCTTTGCATTTTCTGTAATAAAAATTGTTATTATAAAATAATATGGTTAAAATAAACAAATATTTGTATCGCACATATTTGAATGAAAAATACATATGATGCAATGTAGATGTATATATGATATAGAGATAATGAATTTACATTAATATAATACAATATATACCATAATAATAATTAGTAATCTAATTACCGTATCATACACAAATTATTCTGGTACTAAAATAACAAGCAAAATATAAAATTATAATTCACGTAAAGCCACGTCAATAACTTTTTAAACTAATATCAATACTAACAATATTAAATAAGAATAATTATTTTATAACTATAAAGAGAAAAGTTTACAATATTAAAAACATAATATAATTAAACATTTTAAAAATTTACTAAATATTTTATTGTACATATATGTATATTAATTATTAACTATTTTAAAGAGAAAAAGACCGTAAAAGAAATATTCTTTTCAATACATATTTAATAGAAAGATATTTCATTACAATTATGATAATAACAGAGCATTCTTGATATTATTAGCATTATCACTTATTTATGTGTATAATTTATTCGTCGGAGGTAGACGAATAAACTTCGAGTGTAAAGGCTCATAAAAAGAGAACTCGTCAGTGCACTTCGTTATTTCCTTTATACGGGCTGTAAGAGTCATCATGGTAAATGAGAAATTGAGGACAAAGAAGCTGCCGTTGCTGCTGCTATGTTGTAGCGCGCTCGCAATTAGGACGAAGACGAAGACGAAGACTTCAGGCTACTCATTAACTCCGGCATGAATTGGCGAGCGAAGCGCATCAACGGACTAAAGTCGAAGAAGTAACAAGCCGGCATCCTGCAGCCCGCGCCGTCATCCGCGCTCCGTTCCTTTTATTTCGCCGGGGTGTCGCCGGCAAATCTTATTTAAGACAGATTTATCGCCGACTCCGGCACTGAGATCGAGGTGGGATATTACACCGGACCCGGATGCGCCATTCACAATGCGACTTCTCGACTCAAAAAGTGTCATAACTCAAAACCTGAGCGCCTCTTCGAGCACTTCCGCCGTTCCAGCACATCGTGTGCCAGAATCTGTCCTCTCGTCGTCTCTGCTCCGATCTACCCCTCTCTTTCACCTATCCATCTCTCTCTCACATTCTATCCACCCTTTCGTTCTATCCTGTAGCATGGAGAGAGCAAATGGAGTCTTCCGTTTTTTGTTAATATGCGAGAGGACCACTCCGGTTAGTATCAAGCGTTCTGCAAATTTTTTTAGCGTATCTCTATTTCACCCGCATGACAAAGAGTACCGCGCTAAAAATTTTCATCAGATTTTCCGATAAAGATCAAGGGAAATTATTCAATTTTGATATTGAATAAGATATTATTATATTAATATTGAATGAGATTTATATATAGATTAGTATACGAAGTTATATAAAGGACCAAGTAAAATCACAATCGTGTATTTTTACGGATTAAAATTAGTAGAAAATTAGATAAAAAATAAATTATTAAAAAGATGAAATATAATATGAATAAAATAGTTCAATAAAAAATAACTTTGGTTACAACCGAGAAAAAGAGTTGACTGCGTTTCCCATAGTTTTTGCAATGCTGAATTCTCTTCTTCAAAATGTTTTATCAATGATAAAATTATAATATAATTTCGAGAAATTTGAGAAAACTTTTAAAAAAGGGCTAATTTAATATACTTTTTATTATGCTTTCTACAGTTACGACGTGATATATTAGAAAAGATATATTTAAAATTGAGTTTGTACAATATTATTAATATTTTTAATTCTTTTATTAATATGGCAATGTCAAAATTTAAAAATTTTTGTAAAAATACATATATAGAGAAATTTTTAGGATTACTAAACATTAATTATTATTCGATATCTAAAATATTATTTGTAGTGTGTTAAAAACACCATTAACATTTATTTATATTGCTGATGTAAATAGTTCGTGCTGTTAAAGTATGACAAGCGCTTTCAATTGGTTTGTTGATCTGAAAGTGATATCTGCTCAATTTCTTTGTCCCAGTCTTTTCTACTGCTACATTATCTATATCGATTTGACTCCCGGATATATCAAACGAGAACTTGCGTAAGGAAAGACGCATTAAGAGAAATGGACCGTGGGAGGTAATGTTTTTCGGTGCACCGGAAGAAAATCCAGCATTTGTGACGTGAGCGTTGTCACGCTACGTGACAGCGTTCGATGCCATCGATCGCGGCCGTCCTGATCAATACGCGCGTGTCGCAGAATGAAAGAAACGAGCGAGTCCGGCGATCTATTTTTTCGTTCTTCTTCCGCAACGAGCGGGCTCCATTAGTCCGAGATTGGCTAATGCGCTCGAGCGAGCACCGCGACACTTTTTGTGCCGGCTGGACCGGTTGAATAATTGTGTTTTGCAACGTCCGCGGGAGCGCTTAGCTGAACTCCCTCGGGCATGGATCCAAAGAAGAATTAAGCAAAGGGGAAACTTGTGAAAAGCAAACCTATAAAAGGAACAATGGCACCAGGCGAATCGCGCAGTTTTTGGGACGATCGCGGGTCACGCGGATTGATTAAGCCTTTGCATAAAAGAGGACACGATTTGCGAACGCTAATTAACGCCATGATTTCTGAAGTGAGTGCATATTGCGCGACATATTCCAATCAATCCTGAATTACTTGTCAACTTCGTAACACTCTTCCGTAGAAAAGCGTTGAAATTATTTGTATCAAAATATTTTAATCGTTGGATTGATTAATCTTGCAATCAAGATTAAAAGATTTTATCTTTTCATTTTTGGTATATTAAAGTATTATCAGAAAAATATTATACTTTTATAATATTTTCATTAAATTTAAATCTTTTTTATTATGTTTACTTAAAAAAGCAATTTTAAAATTTCTTATTATTTTTCTCATTTAAAATTTATTTTCTTGTCATTTTAAGAATACACATATTTTCGTATCTTTTGTCAGTCAACACCACATTCTGTCACATTTTCATAATTAAATCTTACTATAAACCTCCTTTATTCTGTTCAAGTTGATTAACTTTTTCTCTTTTAATTATAGTTCTTTTGTTATCCTAATGTATCCTTATATATGTACATCGACACTTTGTCTCTTTTAAGAGGGAGAGAGAGAGAAAGAGAGAGAGAGAGAGAGAAAGAAAAAAAGAAAGAGAGAGAGAAAGAGATAGAAGGAGAGAGGAATTCTATTCTATATTTCATCGCTAATTTTTAATTCAGGAAAATTTTATTAATCTAATAAATGTATTTTTGTCAAGCTCGTTCTATTCGTATTAGTGCTTTCGACTTTGCTTTTGGTCAATGCAAAACCGGACGGATATGCACACTCTTTACAAA
>NW_021853424.1:100454-127100 GCF_003651465.1 Formica exsecta
TTCCAAAATTTTCACGGGCCAGTGATGGGCAACGAGCAAGAAGTCACCTGGAACGACGATCACGGACACCACCACGAAGACTATGTCGCTCATCCCCATTATGCCTTTTCGTACGGGGTCGAGGACCACCATACGGGCGATTATCACGGTCAAAAGGAGCATAGGGACGGTAAGATACGTAGTTTGAATGGAGATTAATCTCCTCTGCTTTAGGAGGATCCTTCTCGTCTTGTCGTACGTATATATCGCGAGCGGGAAGAATAAGAATAACCTACTTACGTACGCGGAATCGCGATGCCGTGCTCTGGGGGAGAAAAAGCTGACAAATGTACCGAGGTGAACGTAGGACAGACTGATTGTGCGAATAAAAGTGGCAACGTGACCTTTGCTTGAGCAATTTTATAATGTTGCTCTTAGAATACTCAATGGAAAGCCACGACACGGTAATTCTTTTAACTTGACTTACATGTGCTTTATCACTCGTCGAGCGATGTTTTATTAGTAATGTATGCAATTTTAGAAACGATTTTAAAGGAATAAGAAAACTTGGATATGGATTTATCTTTACTAAAAATTTTGCGATTTAAATAAAAAAAAGTTTTTGAAATATGATTTTATTTTTTTTCAATTTCAATTCTGTGATTCAAATTTAAACAATTATATATTTTTTTTGCAAATATGTATTTTAAATAAAATCTATATTTAAGCAATTATTCTCTAATTTTTAAAATTTATTTAAATCGCATTTGGATATCAATAAATATTTAAAAATAAATTTTAGTCCTCTCTTTCTTTTTATAATTGGTATCCCTTATTATAGTAATCGCAATATAAACATATTATTTTATCAATAAATTTTGTTAAGATAAAACAAAAATTTTCGTAAGAAATATCTCGTTTTTAATAATTCGATTTTCCATTGATATAATTTTGTAATAATATTTCTACAAAGCGCAACTCTTTCTTATATTAAGCGAGATCATCGAGCGTCGTCAAGTTTTTAACTGGAGCGAGAGATTTCGTTGCAACGCGCCGAGAGAAAAGTTAGGAACGATAAAAGTGCTGCTAAAAAACCGCGCTTCAGTATTCCTGTCTTCAAAGGCAGAGGCGCACCGGTTGAAAAGTTTATAACCATATAAAGCTTAGATAGCAGCTATTGATAGAAGGGTCTCTGAGTAATTGCGAGCGTACCATTCCTATCCTTTCTCGCAAACGTTAAATTAATCAGAATAACTAAAATAGATTACAAAATTTTGTCACGTTTTATCAAAGCCAATTTTTAATGTAAATTTAATAAATCATGCTGTAACTATTAAGTAATAAATTATAAAAAATATATATTTTAATGGAATAAAAATCCGCAATTCGATGATGATTGAACGAATGTAAATACATTAAATTATGATTTATCAATTATTACACTTGATAAATGAATCTTCTAATAGTTTTTGCACTTTTTAATAATAGATTTATCAAGATAATCATTGCGTTCTTTCTCTCTCTTTCTCTCTGTAAGATTTATTCTCCTTTAAAATATTTTAAGTTTCTTTATATAATCGAGTAAAAAACATAGCGAGATGTAAATAGTTATGGATTTAAAAAAATAGAGCGAAAACTCTATATTTTGTTGTACTTATATAAATCTCAATTCGTCTCCATAAAAGAGAACGATAACGCATGTCTCAAATGTATCAGCTTCGCGTGAAGCAGCGCGAGACAAATAACTTATATGTCGACGTTTTGCAGGCACAGAAGTGTTCGGGGAATATACTGTAAAGGAACCAGATGGCAATATCAGAACAGTAAAGTATCAGGCAGGCAAGGACGGATTTCACGCTCAAGTGCACAACAGCCGAAGCGATCACCATAATCGCGATCATCATTAGCCTACGCGGCTCGATACTACCTTCTGTCAAATTTTATCTTATTCTACGCGAACTTACTTAGTTACGTACTTAGTTGTTTTATATCCATTATTTTTATTAAATATAATCGTTAATAAACGTTTCATTTATATTACACTCATTAAAAGAATAATTAAGTACCTAAATTTTCCGTTTCCATCTTTTCAATAAAGATTCACGGCTATTTTCACGATAGAATCATTGTCATAAATTGCCTTTCAATATTGCAAAATGACTTTGATGCTGTTGCGAAAGCTGATCAATCGCACAATTATTGGACTAAATTCCTCTTTGGAAGAAATAATTACTTCTTCCAAGGAAATTTAACTAATTGTAACCGGCAATATTGGATTCTTATTAATTCAATTTCCAGGTAAAACTGTTTAAGATGTTTTAAAAAGATAATTTTGCGAAAATGAGTAATTTATTTCTTGTATTTGTAATTATATTATGCTCTCTCTAATTATAATCTAATCTATATTAGGCTCTCTCTCTCTCTAATTATAATCTAAACTCTACTGTTAGAGAATGAGGTTTATAGAAAATCGAAAACTCTATTAATGTTTCATGCTTTTGGTGCATCTTGCCTTGTCTTAAACAAACATTTGTTAATAATAAACAATCAAATATACATGCACAAATTAACACAATGAATAAATAATTATTTTTTTTTAAGTATTATCAAACATATACTTTAAAAATAAAATGTGTTATTATTTTAATGAAACAGAACGAGAAGTAACTTTGAGATTCATCCACTTTCTGCTCACTTGTCTCTCATATAGGTCGAACTCGTAAATAATTCCGACATACCACAAGGAAAGCATATCTCATAGACATTAAGCAAATAGACATAATACTCAAAATTGAATTTATAACATGGCTTATGCAGGCTGGATATTGTTTGCTCCAAATTATTTCCCATTCTCCGAAATTCGTAACTGCAATAAAAAGCCGATATGCAGATAATGTTTTTTTTTTATAAAGGTAACATTAATCTGCTTAAGCCGTTGTTATTTATCAATCTTATAGCAGTTAATCAACTATAATATAATATCTTTATCTAAGATAAACACATGACAAAAACTGTTATCTTATACTTATTAATTAACCTCTTCTTTTTCGTACAAAGTTATTCGCAGAGTATTAAGAAATATATAATTATAACATTTTAAAAAATTGCTTATATAATATGCAAAAATATATCAAAACATCTTTAAAAATATAGCTTATATACACAAATATATGAGCTGTTTGGGAAAATACATATATACTGTGTTTTGTATAATATCTTCTCGCATATATAAAACATATAAATCGCATCTTCTCAAAATACAATAAAGGTCGTACATGTCGATATTCCATTTTCGATGTGTCCACATGTAATTTACATTCGGCGCACACGGTCGCTCAAACGATATAAATCACTAAACACAACTGGAAAGAGTCGTGTGATAAACACCTGATAACGCACTTTCCGTAACATGCACAATGTCATAGAAAATAGTAAACTTGCTAAGCTTGAAACATATATCTTGTTAATTGACGGTATCCTGCGTTAAATATCATAAATCGAATTCCAAGCTAGTGAATGACACAAGCTTAATTGCATTTCAATACAATAATCTGCATCCGACACACACAACAATCATATTATAATTTCCGGAAAAACGTATAACGCGTTTTTTTCATCTATCACTTGCCTTTTAGATTTCATCGATTATTGTTGTTAAACATAGAATGGTTTTTCTTGAGAGAAAGGGGATTATTATGAGATTTTTAGAAAAATATTTGATTATTTGTAATTAAATACAAAATAATGCAAACTGGTTGGCAAGAAAAATTGATTGATATATAACGTTGAAAACTTGATAGAATTGGCAAAACTATTTGTTCAGTATTTTTTATAAATCTCGCCCTTTGTAAATTTCTATCTAATGGGTATTTAAATCCAAAAACTCGCTCACGCTAGAAAAGCTGTGCAATTTCCAGTTCCTTGAAGAGAAGGTACATGCGCACGTTTTATATTCATAAATGCATCTCCATCCGATTACTGAATCGCGAAAGTTAAATGGCGTTATTCAACGCGACGAGCATCGCGACGGTTACGAAGTAACTCCTACCTGCTTTATGATGTTTCCGGAGTTGAGTTACAGCAAGGTTACAAGATCCGGAGCTATAAAAAATAACGATGTTACTGCGCGTTGTAGAGAAAAGAAAGGGATAATATGACGAAAGAAACATTTTATCGAAGAAGTTTGAAAACTTCTGGCTTTTTCAGTACAAAATAAAATATTCACAATCCCCTTTTTTCTCAAAATAATGTCAGATGTCTGAAATATTTTTTTATTATTATTTTATAATTATTTGTAATATTTACATATATACTCGCGTGCAATATTATAAAGTGTGAATAACATCTTTAGAAAGAAATATCGAATTAAAACAGTTTTTAAACAAAATGGAATATTATAAATTGCTTTATCAAATTTTAAGAACAATGCTTAGAATAGTTGTTTATTAAAACGCACTTGCACTTGTATTTTGTAAATCAAAACTCTTGCTACAATATATGAGAAACGTATAAAGTTACGGTTATTAATTAAATGTTATTATATAAATGGTTTTCAAGTATAAAAAAATTAGTTTTGTAACAAAATTTTACAAAATTTTGAACCATATTGTTCGTACTATATTTTCTCTAATAAAAGCAATTTTGTTTTTCTCGCATAGAACATAACTCTGTAAAACAAAGAGAATGTATGGAAAAAATATCGCGGCAGCCTTATTGTGGAATGTAATAAGCATGAATATAATAAAAGAAATTAATCATTATACTATTTAATTATTTTAATTATATAATCATATAATGCTATAAACTGTAGCATATCGTTGTTAATTTGACATTTTTGTAAAATATTCCAACATACAGAAAAAAAAGTGGTACAAAAAAACTTTTGTTTAGTGCTTTGTCAGAGAATGAATAAAAACCCAATGTAAATACTGACTTACGTAAAGTATCGCACGGCTCTATTCATGCTTTACGGTAAAAGTCACGCTAAGATGCATTCCCGGTATGTATCAATTAAACTCCCCTTTACTTTTTCGAATACCACGAATCGTGATCGCATTACACATAAGCGCGAATGAGAGTCACGGATCTCTTGACTATTAACCGCAAATTACATTAGTAAATGAAATTCTCGTGTTAACGGGAAGTTCCCGTGCGCCAGAACTTCTACGCGACTGCGTTCTTCAAGACCTTTTTCGCTTCGTGCCTCGCCGACTACACGGAAGATAAATCTTTATTTAAAGTTTTCGATGCGCTGCTCCGAGAAAACGTTGCACAGATATTTTAAATATTATCTTAACTATCTTTACATCACTGGAAAAAAAACTATATCTTAGTTTACTTTTATCTCTTCTGTTCTTTCGTGTTTAATATTTGTGCTGAAGAAGACAGGAAAAAATTTCTTATAAAAGCGAATATTAAAAAAATGTTTTGATAGTTAACATTTATTAAATTATTTCTGTTTAATCGTAAACAAATACAACAAATACTTTATATTATCCATGTATAATGTATACTTAATACATTGTTTTTGCAAACTAAAAAATTTAACTAAAGTAATTAATAATCAAACAATTAAGTTTGGCTCTTATTTCCCAATTTTCCCATTTAATTGTTAGTACTCTAAGCCTATTACTGCTATTATTAAAATAATTAAAATTTATATATTTGATAGAAATATCAGCGAAAATTTCCTCTTACCTACTTTATATTATTAACTTACAAATAAAACATTACTATGTTACGTATGTAATTACATATTTCTACATTATGTATAGACGTTAATTATAATAGAGCTTTAAAATGAAAATCAATATTTTATATACTCCCAATCATTTTAAATTAATATATTATACACGAACACAGCAGAGATAGTATTCAACACTTTATTTCACTTTCCGATATGTAATATTATATTTATAACAATGCCGCTTGACATTTTCAAAATTATTAGTTTCATTCTCTTTTATTTGCTTTCTCTGTAGACGTTCATAAATAAATTTAATTGATTTAGTGATATATTATATATGCTCGTACGGGCGACAAAACGTATTAAACAATTTACATTATATACACGTATATAATTCGACAACTTAGTAGTTTATTCAAGATGTTGTGATATCTCAAACGTGTTTTTAAATTACACGAAAAGAAATTCCGAGATTTACCTCGACTTTACAATTAAATCGATTTGTAAGTCAAGACTCGCGAGAATCGCCATTAAGACGAAATTTACTCATCACTGACATTGCATCGCCGGTGAATTGTATTCTTCAGCGACGCAAAGGAAATACAACGCGAGAACAGGACGGCATTCCGCTTCGGAAATTACTCCTGGATCGCAAGAATTGTTTACTGAAATTGTTTACGCGACGTATTAGGTATATGTACATGTATGTGCACACTGGCGCTCCGAGCCCTCTTCGCGATCAATCACGTTAGGTCATGTAAATATGCATGCATAAATATTGTACAAAACTTCTTCCATCCATAAATCTGATCTGTATTCGCGGTTGCAATTTTGAAACCGATTACATCTAAAATTTAAAAAGAATAAATTGAAAAAGACTTTCAAACTTGACGAAATCGATCAAATTGATTTAGTATGTATATAAGCGAGCAACGGATACACGAACAATGACCATCTATTGTATTTTCTATCTAATAAGTAAACTAATGAACCAAATTTATATCAGTTGTGATAGAGTATATTTAATTGCTGAGAAATAAGACCATGTTAGTTTAAAAATTCTATATAGAATGCCGGCTTTGATACTTTTCCTACTTACTTAAATGCGTTAATATGTATTTCTATCCAATATTTTGACTGTTTTGATCATTCATAATTATTGCTGAACAATAATTAAAGCAATAAGTACAGTTTTAGACATCACAGAAAAAAAGTTTCATCGCCTCTCATAAGAAACTTCGTCGATCATTTATCCCTTCGGCGTCTCGAAACTCCGTATCAGGTCACCGGCAAAACGTGGATCCGAATGAAAAGTACATGGACTACGCGAACTAATGGTGGGATCCGACTTGACTCGAGAAGATTAAACGAAGAGCGAAAGAGACTCGGAAGTAGAACGAGAGTAGTAGCCGCCCCGCAAAGTGAAACAAATCGCCGTGAAGAAGACCAGGCGTGCTAACATAGCTGTTGATTTTTCCTCTAATGCCGCCATAAGAGGGACAGAGTCCTCATCAACTTTTTTTGACTTGACTTCTTTATTTCCTCCATTTAACCTGTTATTTCAAAAGAAATTTTTATCGTAATAATTTGCAGATAAATATTATCCAAATACCGCAGTTTATTATCCTGTATTCTAATATATATGTATCATATATTTAATCAAATTGTTATTTAGTTACAAAAGCGCATTGTATTTTATTAAATTAAAATTTATGAAACATAGTAAGATTATGTTAAGTACTTACGTAAAATTTATTTGCACTAAAATCTACGTGAAATAATGTAAAAATAATAACGCCAATATATTATATAGTAGAAATATGTAAATATTTAAATCCCAAGAAGTTTGAATTTCTGAGAAAACGTGAACTTCTTTTCTCTTCCTAAGTTTCTTTCTTTTAAAGTTGTTCTTGCATATATTAGGGATTTTATGAGTAATTATTTCTTTATTGTTAGTTTATACTAAACGCCATATAATTATGCTTGCTTAAAATAAATTGTTAACTACCGAGACATTTTTCTCGAAGTATAATAAAATGTTTATTGGAAATTAGAGTCAGAATCCTATTATACATTTTTTATCTTAGTTTAGTAAACGCCGGTGATCTGCTAGTCTCGTAAAACTCCTAATTACAGAATACTTTATCTTATATTTACTAGCAGCTGGCATACCCGGAACCTTTTCCTTCCTAAAAAGCAATTAAAAGTTTTCGGCCTGTTTTAATGTTTGCTGGAATGAATGAAAACTATACACATTAAATTAAAGTTTATAAGCTGACTTATATATATATATAAAGGCTGTATTTTAAATTGCATGTTTTTAAATAGAAACATTAAGAAACATCATAAAAAAAATGATCAGTGAGCTATGCAAATGTGATCACGCGACTGTGCACAGAGATTTTGCGGGCTTATTAACTATCGAAAATATTTATATCTTGGCAAGAAAGATTTAATTTGGCACTATATGCAAAGCGCGTGCGCACCAAATGCGCACTAAAACGTACCGACGTATAAAAACGGTGATTAAAATTATTTATATTCGGCGATGGCAACGTTTTCTGCGCGCTCACGAAATTTGCATTTTATCGTTCGCTGCTTTTGTTTGTAGTATTATCGCATGTTGAATGTGTCAGGCTGATATATTTTATTACAATTTACCGTAAATTTGACAACAGTGCTCTTTTACTTTCTGCCATCCTTTTTCACGCAACAAATAAAATTACAACTTTTATAATTAACAAAAAGAACTTTCTGAAATTAAAAGTAAATATTATACGAAAATTAATAATAAATGGTTTCACAAGAACAGAGAATTTTTTTCCAGAATTGTGTTATTTTTTTTAATAATATGTATTCTATGTTAAAAAAGATATTAAGAGTGCACAAAATTTAAGTGTACTAAATTAGATATGATTGATAGAATTATATCTAATCACCAGATTTTGAAGAAAATTATCAAAAAATTTAAAGAAAGAAGAAAAGAAAAATAGTATATAAACTATCAGTTTAGAAAATGATATCGCTATTATCTACCGCAGAATAAACATTTTATACATATATAACATAACTCCGTTAGCGTTAATAAGCTTCACGAAATTGAACATAAACGCTTCAACGCGTTACATCTATCTTACAGTATGACAGCTTCCGTTCAAAGCAGATGTTCCGGTGCATTAAAAGATCTGGCTGTACGACAGCGACGATTATTCGATGGATGGCGGAACCGGAAGTCGAAGATCTTAATCTGTCTTTAATATCCTGCGTCTGAGAGGACTGCCGAGCAACGATCGCCGTTCGATTCGCAGGCCGAAGGAAAACTGGTTGCTTTCAACCGCACAGCTCTCGAATGGACATCGCTCATTTTCTCACAAAGATAAGAGAGAGAAATCGCGGAAAACAAAAGTTCCGATGAGAAGAATCTCGCTGAACGGAAACGAAATATCGATGAAATGCGCTGAGAATTAATGAGTTTCTATGAGCTCTAGTTGCGTCGCATCGACAAAAATTGATTGCTCTCTTGGCTCTTTTGAGCGACAATAATATTATAAATCCATTTTCGTCAGGCATAAAATATTCTAATCTTTCCAACGTGATCAATATTAAGAACTAAATACGATATAATTTCAGTGACTTCAAATTTTGATATTACAAATGCACAAAAGTAATATTTATGTCTAATTCGTAACAGTTAGAATAAGGTTCTTTGTCACATAGAAGTAAGTGATGGGAAGGTGACAAAGTTTATGAAAAAATTGCTTTGATGAATTAAAAGAACAATAATAATTTAATAGACTTATATAAGATATTAAAAAGTACATTTTATTAGACAATTATTTTAGTTAGATAATTTCGCGGGAAATATAAATATAACAATCTTTTAACATCTTGAAAAAGATTAACTAAAGAAATATATCCCAAAATTTTCAGTATATTGATATAAAATGGAGTATTTTGGAAAATTAATGTCAAGAAATAGCGTTAGAAAATATCTTCACTGTGTAAGTATACTAGTTTTCTGTTATGAGAAAACACTATGTATCATAGAACTTGACATTTCGCTTCTTTTTCGGCGTTAAGACCTGCAACATTACAGAAGCAGACTTTACGATTTGTCCTCGTCGCAAGCTTACTTCGAGAGCACAGCTGAAATTCGTCTTGTCTCTTATCTGTCTCATTTAAAGCATAAGACGATTTAGACAGATGAAAGACTAACAATAAAAAAAGACAAAATATAATGATGAGATATCAATCCAAATGCGATAGAAAATTAGCTGTTATTTTTATTACTTGATTTTTTGATGTCAGTTTAAAGCAATTTAAAATCAATTATTAATATACAAGATATATTCATGAAGCATGAAAATATAATTATAATTTAAATACGCAGTTGTGTGGACGATTTTATTATATAAATTCTTTAATTATGTAAATAACAAACAAAATATTCATAACATTTGAACTAAACTGTTTATATATATTTTATGTTTATAATGCAGTTAAAAGAACATATTTTACAATTACGGATATAATTTAACACAATTTTGAAATAAATTCTTTGCGCGAAATTGTGCAAACATTGCAATGCATAATACGAAAACGAAATCGCTCTCTTGAATAATATAAAATACGTTACGTTAAGTGAGATTTGAACAGCTTCGAAAACACGGATTTAGAATTTTAAAGCCACTTTACGGACAAATTTTAATTCCTAAAGCGCTTTAAACTGTTCTAGAGGCTATTTAAACTTGCAAATCCGTTCATTTGAGTTAGATTCTGATAGTGCTTGCTTCCCTTTAAAAATGCTTTTCTACTCGAAATACAAGCAACGGCGGAGTATTGCATTCCGTTTGCGCCGCGATTAAAGCAATTATTGATTTCGTATTCGCATCGACCGACACGAATTATTCGAAATATTAGCAAATCGTTCGAGAAATTTGCCGCATTGATTACTCGCGGTTGCAGTCAATATGTGACTGACATAGCAAATTCGTAATATTCCTATCATGTTTAAGACATACTAATCAACTTGTCACTTATTAAATTGTCCTACTGCACATTTCAACAAAATATAACATTTTTTCAAATTCAAGAGAGAGAAGTATTATTTTTTTAAATCTCTTTAATATTGAAAATAATGCTAACTTTCAGATTTGTCATATTATTTTTAGAAACTTAAGGTAATAAATAGCATAACAAAAAAAACTATTTTAATATATATCATATATTTTTTATATATCATGCTATGGCATATGACGTGGTAAAAAAATATTATTTTTTTGCGAAGAGAGAGGAAAAGAGAAATTAAATAATTATTATGTTACTAAAACTTTTCTCTTTCTCTTAAAAAAATTTATTATAAAAATTAAGATGTTAATAAAATATTTTGACAAAATATTATAAGTTAAAAATTGCACTCTTTGCATAGTTTTTATTTAAAAAAATATACAATAAATAATATAAAACTTTTTTTCTGGATATTAAACTTTTCTATAATATTGACATTTAGTGCGCTGTCTCTCCTTCCCTTTCTCTCTCTCTCTCCCTCTCTCTCTCTCTTTTTTCTAAAAAATTTTAAACTATGCAAAATACACACTATGCAAAAATCAATTACTTACTAGATCTCATGAATCGAAGGATAATTAATGATATATACATTTTGAGAATACACTCGAGAAGTTTTACTGCTGCGCGCAAATGCGTATGTGCTTTTTACGATTTTACTGCAGTATTTTTCACTGGTCTGACCTGTTTCACGAAATAACAATATTTTCCGGCGAGATCACGAGGAGAAGGAGAAAAAGGAAAAGAAAGAGCGGAAAAGAATTTTCTAGGATCTCTGTGTGTCTTAATTTAATTTTTACCCGTGCAAATGCCTTCCGGGTATGCGATCCATAGGGAAATAGTCTTCTATATTGTCTTCATTTTTTTCATTTTCTCGCAAACCAATTATTTATCTACAAACACATGTAATTTTTCGATCTTAGTTGCATTTGATTCTCTATTATTTTCTGAAACTAGCATACAGCGCGCGCTGCACGCGTGTCATTTGTATGTATTTTAGCTGTTTTATTAAATATTTTAGTTATTTTTTTATTTAACATTTCACGAAAGGATTTGGCTGCTGTACGCTTAATATTAAAAAAAGCTATTAAAATACGTAATATATACGCAATGATAGTTTTTGAAGATATTATTATAAATTCAAAAGATAGTGTATTATATCTTTTTTCCAATTTTCAAAAGCAGTGATATTAAATTGCAAATAAAATTACTTGCTATTAACTCCTTCAATATAATATTTGAACTATCAAATTACAGGATCTTCGTTCAATGATGAATCCTCATCGATATGACATAATATACAGCACATATCATGATAATTGAATTGGCGTTACGAGAAAAAAAGATAACAATAAAATTCGATACTTTTGAGTAATCGACTTTATATGACTTTTAAGATTGAGTGAAGATATATAAAGCATATGATAAAATCATGGCTAAAATTTTGATATGCTAGAAAATGCAGAAAAAATATACATTAATATGCAGAGTGATTTTCGTAAATTTCGCACGGAAGTACTTTAGGACTACATATAGAGCACGAAACAAGAAAAAAGAGAATATTATATAAACGTAGATTGTGTGCCTTTCTGAGTGATAACTAATTAAATAAAAATGTGCTCACAAAGCGCTCGCTTTCCATTATAAAAAAAAAACACTACAATAATTTTTTTATGACTCTACAAGCGAGCTTTTGTATGAACTCGAAACGGCAATACACCATTATTACTTTCTACTTCTTCTATAATATTCTACATTTATAATTATATCTTACAGAATGTACGCATGGTCTAAACTGCAATTGGTTATTACGTACTTACTGCTACAATATGCTTGTAAAAGAGAAAATTATCAAAAAAGCCAGAATTAAATTTTAAATCATTATCTTATTCTCGACGCTGCTTTCTCTAAACAGAGAAACAGGATACGGAGTCATTTTGCGTTAAAACCCCTTCATGAACCATGAGTGGACACGCAGCGCCCATATAACATCCCTTAATACGATCAACTGCGCATAATACCTTAAAAGACACTGTTAGGCGCGGTTACGCCGACAGTCTGGGTTAGCTAACTCTAAGTTAGCGACTCGTTATCCCTTTCTGGATTATAGTGCTATTCTATAACATAGACTGAGAAAGAAAATTTAGTTGAACTGGGTTAGCGTTAAACCACGTCAGTACCATCGGCTCTTAATGGCGCATCGAGGATGCGGCACTTGCAGTATAACGCCGCATTGATTACAAAAGCTAAAGGGGCTTGCGCTACATCGATATAATCGATATTCAACGGATAATCTCGTGGCTTGAACGAGCATCAATTAAAGCTAGTTTGATAAATTGAATTAAGAACTTGTTATACAAATACAGAATCTATAATAGATAAATAAAATAGATAAAATAATTTAAAAATCTTTGATATGTATATATCTCAAGACAAAAATAAAGAAGATTAAATCAGACACATACAAAATAATCGCATATACGTAATATATTTAATTTATTAAAATATTCTACTGACCGTTAATAGTTTTTAATAGATCTTGAACTATGAGAAAATGAGGCTAGTTGCTGAAAAAAATATTTGGTTACCAAGGATAACAGAATTTTTTGAAGAAGTCAAAATACACAGTTTTGTCCTACAGATAGGGTAAAATCGGGTACCTATTTGAAAACATATAAACACTGTGCAATTACGAAATCTTTATTCATTTTAATCAAAATACAATACAAAAATGTATTCTATAAACAAAAATCACAAATAAAGACATCCTCTTGCTCTATATTGCTGCAGGACTTTCTTATTTAATTTTTTAATTTTAGGGGTCTCAAAAAGCTTTATTTTAGTGGTTTCTTGTTCTGAGTGGCAGTCTCCATTTTCAACTGCTTTTTGTAGAAAGACGAAATCAGAATGACAGTTTTTTCTCTTTTCATTATATGAAGTGTGTAGGCACCCGGTTTTGCTCCAACATGAGGAAAATAACAAACATGGCGGTTGTACATTCGGGCGTACAAAGTGACGATCAAAACTAGTGCGATATACTCTCTAATCTACTTTGTAAACAAAAGTTTTTGAAAAAAATTAGAAATATTAGAGTTTCAAATCTTCGAAAATAAATATATGTTTAATCACAACTGATCGCATCTGTGCTTAGAGCATACGTAGTTGCTACACGTTCAATGTGGAAGATAAGATAAGCTTACAGGATTGTAATACAAGCGATAAAGGCCGACAATCCGTCAATCGTACGCATTATCTTCGCTATGAGTCGACTAAAGCAGATAATGCTACAACGCAGGTAAAAGTGCGCCATACTCCGTCATTCGCAGCATTGACAACAAAAATGTTTCCGCAAAATCTACTGCTGATATTGCTCTTCTGCGTCCTTTACTGTCACTGCTACGTGCAAATAATCGAAGAGGTATGTGCTCGTTAAGCTTTAATATTCTAACTGTAAAACTCGACTATCGCTATGCGCGAGATAACTCCTCTTCCATTCATTAAATCAAATAAATTTTATGGATAATCATGTATTTCATATCCTAAATTATTATAATATTCTCTGTAATATGCGACAAAAGATAACATATTTGATAATTTCATGTTGGAAAATATAAAATGTTATTTAATTTTTAAGCTTACATAAAAAGTCTTTAATGTGTGATATAAACATTACGTGTATGTAAGAAATTTTTATAAAATAATTATGAGAGAATTTTCAATTTGTAAAAGTCGACTATCGCTATGCGCGAGATAACTCCTCTTCCATTCATTAAATCAAATAAATTTTATGGATAATCATGTATTTCATATCCTAAATTATTATAATATTCTCTGTAAGATTAAAAAATTGTATTATATATATATATGCAAAAACTTTAGCGAGTAATATTTTAAAATCTATCCTACGCTTAAATTAAATTGACTTCAAAATAATTAGTCAAATAACCAGATGGTGTTAAGAGATTAGCGATTCCAAGGGAAAGTCGAAATTGGGGCTTGTAGTTATTTCGCCTAGATTTTCGGCATTGAGCGCGTGCTTAAGAGGAAAGTTTGCACATTTTCATTGACTGCATAAGTATTCTCTCTTGCGTTAGGTCGTAAAGTTTAGCGACAGGCGTGGTGCAAAGTCGATGCGCGCAGTTGTCGCGCGATTAACCCGTTCACGTGGCCGATATTGCATATTCGGGTCAAATAATGATAACGAGCTAAGTTAAACAATAAGCAGTTTCTCGGAAGGACGATGCTGTCGACAAAAGTTTTAATGAGGATCGAAAGACAAGTCGCTCGATTTCCTGTCTGACATGAACAACCTCGATCTCCTGCCTCAGTCAACTAGATGCGAATTTCAAGCGTCGGCAATTAGTTATACTAAATTGGCAAGTAGATTAGACGGAAATAGATCAAGTTTCGCATAATGGAATTGCAGAAGAAGTTTAATTTTAGATTTTTTTTTTTGTTTAGTATGCAGTATTAATTAATTTCAATTTTTAATAAATAGACGATAAGCAAGAAGAGATCAACTTTTCAGGTTCGAATTTATTAATTTTAAATCAAGATTAATTTTGGTGCATGCAAAAATTTTAGTTTGTTAATATAGTCGATAAAATTACACATAAAATATCATAAAATATTACAAATTTATATAGCAAATAAAGAAGTATTGTGTCACACACACACACACACACACACACACACACACACACACACACACACACACACACACACACACACACACACACACACACACACACACACACACACACACACACACACACACACACACACACACACACACACACACACACACACACACACACACACACACACACACACACACACACACACACACACACACACACACACACACACACACACACACACACACACACACACACACACACACACACACACACACACACACACACACACACACACACACACACACACACACACACACACACACACACACACACACACACACACACACACACACACACACACACACACACACACACACACACACACACACACACACACACACACACACACACACACACACACACACACACACACACACACACACACACACACACACACACACACACACACACACACACACACACACACACACACACACACACACACACACACACACACACACACACACACACACACACACACACACACACACACACACACACACACACACACACACACACACACACACACACACACACACACACACACACACACACACACACACACACACACACACACACACACACACACACACACACACACACACACACACACACACACACACACACACACACACACACACACACACACACACACACACACACACACACACACACACACACACACACACACACACACACACACACACACACACACACACACACACACACACACACACACACACACACACACACACACACACACACACACACACACACACACACACACACACACACACACACACACACACACACACACACACACACACACACACACACACACACACACACACACACACACACACACACACACACACACATCTCAAATTTTTTAAACAAAATTTTATACATTCTACAAATATACTTATAATTACAAATTCTGTTTTATAAAAGTAAAATAAACGTATTGATAATTATAATTAATTATTTTTTTAGAAAAGAGAGATAAAGATACTGTTATATAATACTGAGATGACATATACAATAACATTGAAGATGATTCTGATATATGTACCAATGTTTATTGAACTGCGAGCGATAATATCTATGATATTTCGATGTGAAAGGTTGAATGTATGAAAACACATTTCAAGCGCACATTATAATAAAATCCAACATTTTACCTTTGAAAGATAATGTTTCAAATTTGCTAAAAGTTTACTAAAAAGACAGGAGACTGTATCAAATTGTGAAAATATAAAAAATGCATTATTTTAAGATAAATTTGTAATATTATTACATAATGCATTATATCATGATACATGAGATAATCTTAAACAGTCAAATTGTATCTTTATCTCTATAAATATATTTAATTTCTTAATACAAATCCCCTCGATTACTGTATCGTAGTTGCATAAAAGTCAAGTAACACCGTTGTAAGTACTTCGCACTCTCATCTTTCATTTCGTTTATAATGCTTATAAAAGTGCTTTTTACCTTCCCCGTCCACTATTTCCTTCCTTGTAACTTAAAGAATTTACTAGGACAAGCGACCATTTAAACACTCGGCGGCAAAAGATTTAGCTTTCTTTCCTTTAATTAATTCCCCGTTGATTTTTCCAAATATTAAACGACTAAAAAGGAAAAACAAAGCTTATATAAAAGATTCTCTACAATAGTGTTCCAATAAATTTTTATGTTTTAGGTGTAATATATATCACGTTAAATATTAGCTTCTACATACTCATATTTTGGCTATTTATCATATTCCAAATATTACTATAAAAATTTCTCAGTTTTATTTGTTTTATCAGTTTTCCTGTATTCAGTTGAATAGAACAAAGAGTGAGCTTTATGATGAGACTACAAAAACGCGAAAAGAGAGCAGGAGGTATAGAAGAGAAGGTCGCGCTCGAGGGAACATGCATTCAAAACTAAATTATAAAGTTTCATTGTGTCATCAATACTTAAAGGATTAACGCCTTCTTGCAAAACGCGTGTTGAGAATTCTATTCAGTCGTACTGGTTTGCACAAAATCAATGCAGAATTGAGTGAAATTAACCGCAACTAATTAACCAAACTAATTAACCGCATTTCCATGCCGTATATATATGCGTGAGTTATTTTTATTTAAAGCTCCGATGAAAAAAAAAAAATCTCATCTGTCTCGTATATATCTCTTATATATCATACAAAATATTTTAAAACTCACCAAATATATAATATTATTTCAATAACAGATTATTAAAAAAGAGAGAGACAACTTTTCCTTAATATAATTTTTTAAACTACAATGATTTTTAAATTATAAGCAATTAAAAAAATTTTAGAACTGAACTTCAGAAAGTCACCAAACTTCTTCAATCTAATTTTACATAGATTTCAATTTTTATTTGAGAAATTTAGTTATAATATATATTATTTATATTGTAATAAATATTGTAAAAACACACTTTTATAATAATCTCTTCAACATTTTTGCTAAGAAAAACTCGATTGCAAATTGGTCAAAGAATCTGTCATTAAAATTAATATATTAGTATTATCAGCGGATTATTTGCATTTTTATGTTAGTCATCGTGTATTAGTAATACACAAACGGAAAATAGATTTTGATCAGAATTGCTACATTTTTACAAAAAATATGTGGTTTTGATGTATAACATGATATATAGCAAATCCTTTTATCATAATATATAAATATAAAAATCTCGCCATCGTGATTACCATGAATAATATCTTTGCATTCAAAGGTTGAATTTATAATTTCTTAGATTTAAAAAAAGTAAGAACAGCAAAAATAAACACAAGTAATAATATAATTCTGATTGGAAATGACGAGACAAATTTTCTTACGAATATGAGAAGATCGAAAATGAGTGCATTTCTAATATAATGAATCTTTCATAAAACCTATATATCATTTTTATGTACATGATTGATGTATACACGAAACAGGCAATATTTTTCACGTACATTGTAGCAGTTTTCCATATCAATATTTTTGCATATGCATATCTACTTTCATGTTATTTTTAATTTTTTTATATTTATTTGTTATATTTATTCATACAGGAGATCACAGCAACACAAAATATAACAAAAACTGCAATGAACGACGCGGAGATCCTATCGACTGTCATGGTTTGCAATATGTTCTTCGTCATGATTGTACTAGTTCCGACAATGCTATATTAGTAAGTACCTCTTTCTGCATATTATAAAAATATATATCATATACAATATTATCTTGATTAGTTCCACAAAATCGTTTTGTATTAAATATTTTTTACGTATAATTATAGTAACTGTTTAAATAAAATTGCATTTCTATTACTTCTTATCTTAGTTATTTAAAAATACGTCAATGTATAAGATAAAATGTACAGGAAATATTTATATACAAAAATAATTTTTTACAGTAGGTACTACTCTAAGGAAAAGAATGATGAATGATGGCCAACCAATCGAAATATCGTCAATATTGGTGATATTGTAGACTGCAATTATCTTTCACACCAGTTAAATTGAATTATTAAATAGATATATATATATAAGTATTGTCACATATCAAGATGGAAAAAGAATTGAAAATGTAATGAAAATCAATCTTTTCATCACAAAATTGCCGCATGCCGCCGTTAATCCGCATATTCATTCAATAAATATGCATGAATTAACAGCGGTGTTCGCGTAAATTAGTATGAATTTGATAATTAATCTGTCAATCTGGTTTTATAACTCGTTGTTAACGAAACCGCGCGAACAGACTGCTCTGCTAAATTTCGATTCGATCAAAATGCAAAATACAACGAGGGCGATGCATTTTGTACGGTAAACTCGCACGAAGTGATTAATGGATTATTTTTATAATATGTTTAATGTGTACATATACAACATTGTCTGCTAATCAGTTACATATATCGACAATATTTAATATAATTTTCTTAGTGTTAACATTTTATCAATGACAAAATTATAGTTAAAATATAAAAATTAAAATAAAATATCAAAATTATATAGTTAATATTTATGTGTGTATAATTTTTTCTTTGTTTATAAAACATTGTTTAATATCAATTTTATGGAGTTTTGTCTTTCTTTGAGATTCCCTATTTTCTATTGTAAATATTAACATTTATTACTAAAGCGAATTGAAATTACTCTTCGGAAGCGATTAAAGCCATTTTTATGAATTCTCGTATTTGACTAGCAATGTATACGGATGCAAATTAAAAGCCAGACTAGAACCATGACATTAATTATTTTCAGAACCATTCAAACTAACTTTTAAAGTGTTAATTATACTTTTTATTTTTTATTGATAAAAGAAAGTGTAAAAGCGTATAGATGTCAAACCTAATCAATTTATCTCACTTATCTGATATTGAAGAAAAAAACATAATAATTTAAAGAATTACTGTACAATTTAACTTTTATCAGCTACATTTTCTTAGTATATGCTGCCATCTTACACTTGTTTCATATACTAAAACGATTTAATATGTGTAAAGTTCTCTGTTATGTAGAATGTTGAATTTTATTATATATTGACTGTTTTTACATATAATAATACATATAATAATTGGAATTTGGAATTTATCATTTTGACGTTTGTTTATGAAATACTATTCTACATTTGTTTATGCATTTAAAAATACAAAATAATTTAAAAAGAGTATTACAAAATTTAAGCATAAATAACACTTTGAAATTTAAAAGCAAAAAAAGATTTTTTCTGTCCCAGATAAAGCTGTTATAAATCTTAATATAAAAATAGCTATAATAAGAAAAAAATCGTTGACATAATAAATAATATTTTGATTGATTATAAATATATACATATGTACAATGTTACTGTATGTATATTCATACATTAATTATATTGACTAAAAATAAGAAAAAACAAAATTTTAGAATTCAGACGAAATTTGAGCGATTTTTATTTTTAAAAAATTGTAAATTATCTAAGAATAATCCTTAATTGATTATTCACTCTATAGTATCGAATCGATGAGCACAATATCGGAAACGATAAAATATCCAAGTTCCAACGAAACGTACGAACATTGGTGCTGGTATCTCAACTTCAAGCATTTGCTGACGTTGAACGATAATGAAACTACACTCGCATTATGTTTGACCGAACGGTCTCGATAATTTCATTCAAATAGAGTACCTACTTTATCAACTTGGATAGCCATCATGTTTGTCAATGCGCGATTGCAGAATAATAATGTGGCGCAACAAAGTATGCGACATACGCACGTGTTGCAATAAGAAATACGTGTGAAATGCGAAACAATACGGTCGCACATGTTTCATCCATTGTTATACGCGTATATAAATCGACGGTTGCTCGTGTCGAAAAGATTCGATCTATACGTATCGTCAAAAAGTTTTTTTTTTTATTTCAAAGAAAAGATAATTTCTTGCGCAAGATTTCTGAAAATTTTAATAAATAAAATACACTACAAATTTTTACAGCCATAATTATTAAATAAAAAAGATAGCTAATTTAAAAAAAATATAGAAGCTTGTAGTTTAACATTTCATGTTATTTTTATATTTATTTATTATTCATTGATCCCTGAATATTTTTAGATAAATAATTTTTGTCTTTGTTAAATTGTTGAGACTGTCTTAAGTAAATTTTAAGACAGTTTCAACAATTATGCGCAATTACTTTAAATTTTTATTTTTAATTTACAATTAAATCAACAGAGAGAACATTCTTAATTCTAAATATATTTTTAATATAATGCTAGCTTTCTCTCTCTTTTTTTCTTTTTTTTCTTTTTTTGCAAAAGCAAACTATATCTGAAGATTTCAATTATTACAGCAAAATTTTTTTTTTTATTTCAAAGAAAAGATAATTTCTTGCGCAAGATTTCTGAAAATTTTAATAAATAAAATACACTACAAATTTTTACAGCCATAATTATTAAATAAAAAAGATAGCTAATTTAAAAAAAATATAGAAGCTTGTAGTTTAACATTTCATGTTATTTTTATATTTATTTATTATTCATTGATCCCTGAATATTTTTAGATAAATAATTTTTGTCTTTGTTAAATTGTTGAGACTGTCTTAAGTAAATTTTAAGACAGTTTCAACAATTATGCGCAATTACTTTAAATTTTTATTTTTAATTTACAATTAAATCAACAGAGAGAACATTCTTAATTCTAAATATATTTTTAATATAATGCTAGCTTTCTCTCTCTTTTTTTCTTTTTTTTCTTTTTTTGCAAAAGCAAACTATATCTGAAGATTTCAATTATTACAGCAAAATTTTTTTTTTATATAGCAAGAGAAAGAATCTTATATTTATTCTATTTTTTTCTATTCTTATTCGAGCTTGGGATTAGCAATAGCATAATTAAAATTACGCAAATTTGTTAACTAACCACTATATATTTTATTTTTATTTAACTGTAATAAATACAATAATATTTAATAATATATATCTAAATTATTAACAGAAATAATTTAATTATAATTTTCTTGTATATTTTTCATAATTCTATCATACTATTAGCAGAGAGAAGCCTGAAAGGGGCCATGCCGCCGTTTCTCGTGAGACCGTTTTCCTAGCTGTAGTGGCGCTAACTGAATCCATTTTAGAGCCGGCGGAACTACATGGCCAGATCCATTTTTTGATGCCATGGTAAAACGACCGGTTGGTGCATGTCCGTGCTAAACACATTGTGGATAAAAAATGCGGAGAGATATTATGGATTTATTAATGTTTTATTAGCTGTGCGCGTGATGTTTTGCCATTCTAGTATATATTACGGACAGCGATAATAAGTTATTATATTATTGAAATATTTTTATATATATGCGCATGTAATATAAAATTAATTTTCTTAAATTAATTTTCTTAATAATTTTTTTTCTAATTTTTAAATATATAACGTGTAGAAGATATAAATATAAACAATAAATAGCTTTTACTTTTTTTTTATTCTTGAAACAAAATTATCAAGCATTTTAAACAATATCAAATTATTATGCTTTTAATTAATATAGCTTTTTATAATTAATAATTAATTTATTATTAATTATATTATTTAAGTGATTTTTTAATTTATAAATTCAGTTGGATGCACTAGTGCACACTGATGCACATTAAAAGCTATTATATATAAATTTATATAAGCGTAATTTATATATAAATAAAAGTAAAACGATAAGATAATTGATACTATACAGTCTTTTGAAATATACATACTGTATGTCTTTTAAAAATAAACATAACAATAGATACGCTTTGCTTAACATTATTTTCGCTCGAAGAACAAGATCCGAATATTATCCGAATAAATTTCAATTCGAAATAAATTTAAAAATTAAATAAAATATTTTTTTCCTTATCTAAGTAAAAATTATCCGAATTATATCGTGTTTTTGATATCATTTTAATTAAAAATGTCATTAATCCATTAAAATTATTCTCAAACCGATAAAGTGCAAGTAAGAATCTTTTTCAACGTAAGAATCAAAGTGACATAAATCTAAATTATAAAATATCGTTTTGTTGCGATCTTTACGGACAATAATTATTTCTTTAACAACAAATAGAATCAAATATATTTTGTTCATGATACTACATCATTTGATTTTTCGATGATCTAGATATAATTTGGATTAGGTGGATTAAGAACGTGCTATAAAACGATCGAAGCAAAATCCATTAATTAACATAACGATAAGCTCCGTGATACATTAATCGTTTAATAAATAGTAGCGACCCTGATATCCTGAGAGGAGGAGAAGGCCTAGGAGAGGCATCCTGCACCAGCGGAGCAACCCAAGGGTGAGTATTTATTATTTGTATATTGGTTGTTAAAAATCGCGTACGCGCATTAATTCGGTCTCTTTATTTGACACAACAAATCAAACGAGAGAAAATTAAAAAAAAAAGATTTTTACATATATCTTATAAAAGTTTCCATGTAAAAAGAAGTTTTTTTATAATTTATAAAATTATTCCATATTTATATAGAGCTTTTTAGTATTGTACGCATCGGATACAAATGGATGAGCTAAAACAAATCAAATTGAATAACTTTTAATAAATTCTTTTGATATGCATTGCATCTATTGCAAAAGTAAATTAAAGTCTAAATTATGAAAGGAAAATTATAGAAAACATTTTTTTCTGATTTGTAGATTTTATCTAATTTATTAAATAAAGAACGCTAATAATTTTATCAATTATATACGTGTGATGGTAACTCATTTTTATAACGCGCGCTGATCATATCATAGTTTCTTTCAGAAACACCATATTTTTCCGCGTTTTTTCCGTTCTTTCTGTTCTTGAACGCGATTGCTGTCCCTCTCGTCAGGTAAATGTTAATAAAGTTATTTGGTTCGTACCGGCAAGTAGTCGAAACGATCTTTATCGTGGGGAATTATTTCTTGTTGGTTTTTGTAAGATCCATCCGCGACGTCTAGTTCGGTGCTTTGTTGAAAATTGGGGATTTTCGTTGCAGGATTGGAATTAATCCTAGGTTTTCCTGGCGATTTCTGAAAGTAATGATTTCGGTAGTAACATAACGACGAGCACCACACGTCTCTTTAAAGTCGAATTAAGAAATTAATTTAAACAGTATATATTTTTTTAGAAAAAAAATATATTTTTTCTTCTCTTTGTTAAAAGTGTTCTTCTATCATTATTAGTATTCATATTATTATTGTTTTTATATGAAAAAGAAAGACTTAACAATAGATTAAACATGGATATAGCTATTATGTATAGATTTATATTTTTTTTTAGTAATTTCTAATTGCTATCAGTTTGTCCAATTTTGACTTTTTTGATAAAAAATAATGGTTACGAACAAATATATTTTAATAATTAACTATTAATTAATATAATTTTTGGTTTTTATTGAGAAACTATTTCTAGGCACTTGGGATATTAACATTAGTTTTTGGTTTCTTTTAAGAAACTATTTGCAGATACTGGACATCCCGCTACTCTAGGACCTAGAACATTAGACTTGGATTAATGTTTTTGGATATATGTACTATTCTATATATATAATAAAATATATGCACAAATCAGTATATTTTTTTAAAAACATTTTATACTTCTTTAAATATTACGTTATATACAAAATTATATATATGAATGTAACGTAAAATGTGCGAATACTTAAAAACTTCGAGACAAATCGAATGGGTACCCCGATATCAGTAAAAGATCGACAAATTAATTTATTTGAACGCTACAGAAAAATAGCTTAGAAGTAATTACTTGAAATTACTTCGATTTATTTTATTGTACAAAGTGTTTGAATCAAAATTTTTTTTAATTTTGCTTTTATCGGGTTCGATTTGTCTCGAGCAGTTGGTACCCGATAATTATTTGTACTCGCACATTTAACACAACACTTAACTTTTCTTTGCGGATCGATTTTGCAGAAACTGATGTAGAAACAAGACAAGTTCTCCGCCTTTAAGATCGTTCTTCTCTTTGTTGGATTAATCAGCATATCACCCGGCGGAGGGAGGGCCTTGTTAAAATCGTTAGGTCTGTTATTCTCTATAAAACGTGGCAATAACGCGATTTTTATAACGATATTTAAAGGCTTATAAGACCCATTTTATTCTATTAACAATCATCCACGAGATAAAATATATATCTTATTGTTAATCGCGACGTTCGTATAAAATCACGTGTTGGAAAATAAATCGCGCGGTGGATGCTATAACAAATATCGAATGTCTGTCGAAATATCTTTGCATAAAATGATAGTGATTATATCGCGCACGCGTACGTGTGTGTGAAAAAAATATATTTTTTCTTCTCTTTGTTAAAAGTGTTCTTCTATCATTATTAGTATTCATATTATTATTGTTTTTATATGAAAAAGAAAGACTTAACAATAGATTAAACATGGATATAGCTATTATGTATAGATTTATATTTTTTTTTAGGATGCTATAACAAATATCGAATGTCTGTCGAAATATCTTTGCATAAAATGATAGTGATTATATCGCGCACGCGTACGTGTGTGTGAGTTTCGATTATTATAGAAATTACGCGTATCACAATCGAATATTATAAATAGTCGGTTTATTTATTTGTCGCGTTTGCCCGCGAATTTTAAATCGCGATTCGTTTTATAATTTAATCGTTGATGTACATCGAAACTTTGTCTATTTTTTTGCGTCTTGAATTTTTTCTTTGAAAGTCTGCGCAAAATGCATCAAAAGTGCACAACTTTCTTTCTTATTGTTAATCGCGACGTTCGTATAAAATCACGTGTTGGAAAATAAATCGCGCGGTGGATGCTATAACAAATATCGAATGTCTGTCGAAATATCTTTGCATAAAATGATAGTGATTATATCGCGCACGCGTACGTGTGTGTGAGTTTCGATTATTATAGAAATTACGCGTATCACAATCGAATATTATAAATAGTCGGTTTATTTATTTGTCGCGTTTGCCCGCGAATTTTGAATCGCGATTCGTTTTATAATTTAATCGTTGATGTACAACGAAACTTTGTCTATTTTTTGCGTCTTGAATTTTTTCTTTGAAAGTCTGCGCAAAATGCACCTATAGTGCACAACTTTCTTCTATAATTAAAGACGGTTAATAACTTTATTAATGACTCTTTTAGTCGCGACTCTTTACATTATATAAAACTTATTAAGCTTTATAACTGTATGTCGATTATTAATAATAAATATTACGTAATTAATCGGCTCTAAACAGTCTTGTCTAGTCTAACAATTTCTAGTACATTTTTATTATACGCATATTTCGTGTAATTTCATGTAATAAATTATTTTGTATTAAATTTTGTATTAAAAATAAAATAATACCTCACCCCTGAGAAATGAAAAAGAGGAAAAAGCCTATCCTCACACATTTTTCCTCCTCGATGGTATCTCCACCTTAACGAAGGCATTTGCCGGGTGAGGAGGTTTGCGTACTCTAATGAACCTAAGGGCTATGCCGGCGGTAACGTATAGCGTTTTCAAGTGAAGCAAGTTTGATCGCTCTGAGACCAATTAATGAATAAAATTCATAAACTCTGTCTTGGATTTTAGGGATACTTACGTTATTAGATTAATCAATGAGAAAAACTTCGAGTAAGCCTTTGATTAAATAATCGGGATAAAAAATCTTTTGAAGCTAAAATAGCGGGATGTACTTTCTATTATTAATATTATTAATGTATTA
>NW_021853424.1:127467-137103 GCF_003651465.1 Formica exsecta
CCTGACGATTCCTGAAAGCAATGGTTTCGGTAGTAACTCAACGACGAGCGCCACACGCCTCTTTAAAGTTGAATTAAGAAATCAATTTAAACAGTATATTTAGAAGAAAGATATATTTTCTTCTCTTCGTTAAAAGTGTTCTTCTGTCATTATTAATATTATTCTGTCAGTATTAATATTATTATTCTCTTTGTGAAAAAGAAAGTCTTAACAATAGATTAAACATGGATATAGCTATTATGTATAGATTTATATTTTTTTTTAGTAATTTCTAATTGCTATCAGTTTGTCCAATTTTGACTTTTTTGATAAAAAATAATGGTTACGAACAAATATATTTTAATAATTAACTATTAATTAATATAATTTTTGGTTTTTATTGAGAAACTATTTCTAGGCACTTGGGATATTAACATTAGTTTTTGGTTTCTTTTAAGAAACTATTTGCAGATATTGGACATCCCGCCAGGACATCAGTCCTAGATTAGTGTTTTTATATACATGTACTATCCTATATATATAATAAAATACATGCAAATCAATATACTATTTTAAAAAATTTTTATACTTTTTTGAATATTATATAAAAAAAAAGAAATTATTTGAATGATATATATAATATGAAATTATATATATGAATATAACGTAAAATGTGTGGATATTTAAAAACTTCGAGACAAATCGAATGGGTACCCCGATATCAGAAAAAAATCAACAAATTAAAATCAAGTAAAATCCGAATAAAATGGCAAAAGAGCCACGCGCAGTTTTTAGGGCGCAAAGATATATAATTAAAAGTATTAAAAATAAAATAATACCTCACCCCTGAGAAATGAAAAAGAGGAAAAAGCCTATCCTCACACATTTTTCCTCCTCGATGGTATCTCCACCTTAACGAAGGCATTTGCCGGGTGAGGAGGTTTGCGTACTCTAATGAACCTAAGGGCTATGCCGGCGGTAACGTATAGCGTTTTCGAGTGATCAAGTTTGATCGCTTTAAAACCGATTAATGAATAAAATTCAAACTCTGTCTTGATTTTAGGGATATTCGGATTATTAGATTAATCAATCAATATTTCGAGTAAGCGTTTGATTGATTAATCAAGTCAAAAACGGAGAATGTACTTTATATTATTTATATTAATTGAGATTCTCTCAAAACCTATTTTTGATCAAATATATATTCATCGTAAATTGAGTCTAATCGCTCTCAAAGCGATTAAACTTGCTTCATTCAAAAACGCTAATAAGTTACCGGTAGGGTCACCCATGCCGGACAGGTCAAAGGGGAAGAGTCAGACTAAGAGAGATACTATAGTTATACTTTTTATATTAATATTTTTAAATAAAATGAAAGTGAAAAAGACAATAATCGAGAGAATGGATAGAAAAAGGAACTCCGAAATATTTTCATACTTTCATCGGGATTTAGAAATATTTTGATACGTGATACAACATACAAAAAATCGATTTCTGAAAAACACAGAAGTCTATTCTAATATAATTTTTCTATAGTTTTGTAATCTTTTATTTTTTTTAATGTTTTGAGCATTAGCAGCATTAATCAATTCTTTCATGTTTATATGATCGTCCGGTAATAGATATACTGTCAGGTTTACGCAAAATATTATACAAAAAATCAAAATATCTCTTGCAATATTGGTTGGAGCGTAAAAATTAAGAATTTCTTTTATATTTTGTGGCGTGCTACACAGGACTCTAATTAAAAAGAAATGCGAAGAAATCTACTTATTCTAATCCTTGAATGTGTCTTTATACGACATGCGAAAAATTATGATTTCCGAAACGCGGAGATTTATTCTTTTATAATTATTATATTTTCCTGTAGTTTTAACCGTGTTCTTTTGAATCTATGAAGTTTTAATCATTAACAGAGTCAAATAATTTTTTTTACACACACATATACACACATATTTTTTTACATATTTTTGCACGTTCTACTCGGATTCGGTGAGTCATTCCTCAGTGTATCACTTGTCATTTATCGATTTCAATTTGAAATTTAGAATGTAGCAACCAGTATCGCGCAGATTAAAGTTTTTAATACGAAATTGATTTTTATATTTTGTTATCAATGCAGAAGATGGTCTAAAAAACGGTCCGAAACGTACATTTTTAATGCATATTTGTCACTGAAATTTAACAACCAAAAGTTTGCACACCAATATTCGCGCTTTGCTCTTATTTGCCAGTTTCCCCATTTAGTATTTCGTGGTTGACATATGGTTTTGGCGAATCAATATACATTTGCATAAATACCTGTCTACATTCGGTCTTATCTGACTTCATCGGTAGCTCCATAAATTCTTATAATCTATAAATTGCGTAAGTAAAAGAAATGTAATCGCATCAATCAACGATTATTATAATGATGTATAATATTTATAAATCATTCATTTTTTTTATTACAGAGTTAATTTCTTTAAGGATATTATAAAAACTGGTCTCTTGCAAACTACAGAACAATTTGATATATTTACTTAATTTATATATACTTAATTAATATATATAGGATGTTCCACGAAAAGTGGCCATTCCGTTTTATCTTTTAAATTAAAACAGATAAATAACAAATACATATCAAATTAAATGGTTCAAATTAAACTTTATTGTGAGCAAAGTAGTTGCTTCCAAAAACTATCTGTGTTAACGAACGGAGAGGTATGCATAATTTTTTTTTATTTATATATAATAGCTTTTAATGTGCATCAGTGTGCTATTGTTTAAAATGCTTGATAATTTTATTTCAAGAATAAGAAAAAAGTAAAAGCTATTTATATATATATATTGTTTATATATATATCTTCTACACGTTATACATTTAAAAATTAGAAAAAGAAATTATTAAGAAAATTTATTTTATATTACATGCGCATATATATAAAAATACTTCAATAATATAATAACTTATTATCGCTGTCCGTAATATATACTAGAATGGCAAAACATCACGCACAGCTAATAAAACATTAATAAATCCATAATATTTCTTCGCAATTTTGATCCACAATTATGGATCTAGCACACACATGCATCAACCGGTTGTTTTACCGTAGCACCGAAAAATGAATCTGACCATGTAGTTCCGCCGGCTATAAAATGGATTTAGTTGACGCTACTGTATCAGCTAGAAAAAGTATCTTATGAAGAACGGCGGCGTGACCCCTCTCAGGCTTCTCTCTGGTATTAATAAAATCAGAAATATAAATTTATTTAATTTTATTTGGCCGATAAAATTAAAACAAAAATTGCCTGAAAAAATAATTTCATGCACTAAGTATAACGAAATGTCACTCGTAAAGTGTCACAACGCGAACACGAGATAGTCAACGTAAATGTGAGAAAATATATATAAAGCTCTTCGCTCAGTGTGCATAGTAATATAAAGTTTAATATATACAGTCTCAAACTTTCACGGGTTATGATCAAAACTACTCGTGCACCAAGCGTCCAAGCAAACGCGCGCGTTCTCGGTGCATTGCAAATTTGAAATGCTTCTTTAAGGCATGAAGCACAGTCGGATTTTACGTTGTGCTTAAAAGAGCTTATTTGGGAATTTCGAGGGTACTCTTCGTACGGAGCGAATTCATTATGCTTGCGTCGTAACTTCGACGACAATGATGCTTGAAATAAAATCACAACAATAATATAATACTTGATAACGACGCGCCGCACTAATTAACGAAAATCGTATAAGTCAAAATTGCGGAAGTCAGGAATATTTTGTTATCGAGAGAAAATGATATGTTATTAAGAGATTTGCATTTATATTTTAGTACAAACTGCTGGCTAGCCAACCAAATTACAAATTTAAAAAAATATTTTTAAAGCTTCGAGACAATAGTTGAGAGATTTGTGGATTAGCTAAATGAAAAATTATAAAAATTGATTATTTGCAAAATTTTTATTATACGGATTTACATTATACCAATATATTTGTTCTGTTCATTCTAATCGTTTAATGATAAAAACCGCAACCGAAAATATAAGTTACCGGCAAGTTTAATATTATCTGTTGTTGATATCGTAATAAAATATTTTATTATAAATACCGATAAGGTACAGTTAAAGGCTAGCCACGGACAAATTTTTGTCGCGATCAAATGGGCTCGATAGGCCCGGAGATAATTAAAGAACGACATTACCAACCATTTTATCATACCGTTATATATTTTATTGCTAATTTTAAACTTTTAAGCTTTCTTCTATTATTTGGCATATCTGTATATACTCTATGTATGTGATGTATATATTTAAAAGAAAAAATATTAATTGCTGCACAAAATACATAATTTCTTTAAAAAAATTTAATACACACATTTTTATCATGTTTTATTAATATTTGTAAAATAGAGTTTTTTTAAATGGTATTATAATATATTAAATATGTTTAGAATAAAATAGCATATTAACACACACACACACATAAGTTTTATATGTATTAAGGTTGATGTGTCACATAAGTATGTATTAGTATGTTAACAATTATAGTTCTATTTATAAATTAGTTTTAATTATGAAATAATATTATGTTTAAAATATTTTTGTATGTATGTATGTATGTATATAAATTTGAGAGATCTAATCATAATAATATATTTTTAATGTTTTTACATTTTTCGCAAAATGTAGCGCTTAGACAGATTACTGCTTTATTCAGCAATTGCAGCTCTCATCGTCATAAAATAAGATGCAATCGTTTTCAGGAACTGTAAAGATAAAACATTATTTTATAATATATATATATAAGACCAAAAAATCAAATTATTTGATAAATAATTATTGCATTATTTGATTATATAGAAAAATAATTATGTAGTATTTTTTTTCTTTCTCTCGTTCGTTTTTTTCTGTAAAAATGCGAGAATTAAATTATGTATGATAAATAAGTATTTTAATATATTCGTATAAATAAATATGGTAAATATAGCAAATAGGGGACCCAGCCCCAATGATCTTGACCTTGACATATGTTGTCAAGGACATAATTCTGAGTAACTTTTTCTATTGGTACATTTCAAACTTTTTTTGTTAATAAGTTTTTAATAAGCAACAAGCGACGATTAAATTAGAAGAAAAAGTTACTCAGAATTATGTCCTTGACAACATATGTCAAGGTCAAGGTCATTGGGGCTGGGTCCCCTATTCGCTATATTTACCATAAATATTACTAAGAAAAATATTGTTAATAATACAAACTTTGACATGTTAAAAATATTTAACTATATAATATAATGAATATCTTACATTAGCATAATATTGTACTGACAGCACTGGAAACATACCGCCCATAGATATCAAAAGTGGTTTCTGGCTTCTTTGTATAAAAATAGATATATTAGTGATTGTTTCATGAGATTTTTCGTACCACGGTATACTATATGCAGACCAAGCAATTTGTTGACTCTAAAATGTTATGGAGAGATAAACAGAATTTGTAAATATAATCTAGTTGTGTATACATCAAATAATGCAAGATAGATATTAAAGTCAACACAATTTGAATGTTATTTATATACTTTAAAAATGTTTTGTCAAGTTAACTTTCATATAATATATTTAATATTAACGTACTCTCTCTGTTTTTTATAGCACGCTTTAAAAGTAATCGAGAATGTAATGTGAGAATGTGTTAATATATATTAATGCATATTTTTTAACTATTACCAAAGAACACACACAATGTGATCAATATATAATTTTCTATTGTAGTAAAGATAAAACCAAGAAATTGTTATTACGAATAAATATTTTATTTGCTAATAACTTACAATTTCTGCTAAATCATCTGCCGGCCAAGCCGTAATATAAAGTCTCTCACATCCACCTAATACCATGCAGATAAATTGTGCCGTTACAGCCAGAGGTTGTTTCTAGATTAGATAAATACAATATAAATATATATAAGATACTCAAACGCGTTTAATCTGTACGTAATTATGATAATCATATTCGAATTGTTCATTTTGGTCCAGAATGTTATTTCATATTATATGTTTGCGATCCACAGATGCTGAAGATGGTCCGAAACATAGGACCGAAACGTACGTTTAAATAATAAACCAAATAAGTTTAACAAGAATTTGCGCTCAGCCTACTGCGCGAGGTTCTTAATTAGCCCGTCTTCTTCAAATTATATTAAATTAAATTATTCAAGAATTAAATGTTGTCCGTATAAGATTTATAATTTGTTAATATTAGCCTATCGCTATAATGTACAATGTAGGCGTAATACACACGGCGTAATACATAGAAAACGAGGAAATAAAATCAGCTGTGCAGTAAAAATCAATATCACCTGATTTGAAAAAATCAATAACAGATGACAGATCGGTACGCGTGTACGTGTAATTACGGGCCTGAGCGCGCGACTTTTACGCGATATCATTGGCAAACTTTGACCGCTTATAACTCAAAAACTATTGCAGCCTCAAAATTTTTGTATTAGAATTTTTGACTCTATTTTTTTATTTTACCTCTAGAATACGCTAATAAAGTATTGTACGGAGGTTGTGAGACACCCTGTATATATATATATTGTACTTTTTGAAAATTATTTTTTGTCTGTTATATGAGAATAGCTGAATTTTTTGAAAACACAAGCAAAAAATATAATAAATAGGCAATATTATATAATTACTCACATGAATTAACGGAAAAGCTCCGCAAATTACGGCAAAGGCCATTGTAATATTTGATTTGCAAATTAAATATCGAACTGTATACTGAACTTCATCTACAAAACTAATACTGACATTAATTACAACAATAAAATAGATTTTTGTTATATATTCAAAATATTAGAATATATAATTTTAAATACATAATTTTAATCTAGATGACTAATTTCATAAGTATGCAATTTGCATCTCATAAAAATAATATATAATATGTTTTATTATGAGATGATAGATAATTTAAAAAAAAAATTTTATGTAATTAATGCCAAATAGATTGCATAATAACATGACATAATAGAAGTTTGACGATATTTATATCTGAAAGAATTAATTTGTTACTTTATTATTCCTTGATGTTTTTGGATGCACGTTTTTACATGACTTTCGTGTGTTATTTGTTGAAATTCTTGTCCCAGCATTTCCAGTCTTGCAGCGGAATACCAGAAGAACATTGCAATCATGAAATCCACCGTGATACAGAATCCAGTTTGCAAAATGGCGAATACTTGTAGAATGTAAAGAATACCTCTAGTGTAGGGAGTTTCGATAGAAAACGGATACCATGCTTCCATTGGGAGATTTATCGACAAGAACAAGGGACCGCAGGAAAAAGTGATCGCTGCCAGGATATAGGATATTCCAACAAAGGCATAGAAGCCCGAGTAACGATTTATATATTTTTGTATAATATGCCTCTCATGCAACTCGGAATGTTTGAGAAAGTTCCTCAATTGTGCTAAAAGTTTCTGTATATATATACGCATGTGAAATATCAAGAAACATTTTAATTATAGCAATTAAAATAATTATTTTGTATTTAATTTTGACATGTGTTATATTATTTTTAGAAATTATAATTAGTAGTATTTCAGATTATACTTGTAAAAAAATGTAATATTATTTAATAAGCATATACACTTTTTTAGTGCCATGTTTATTTTATATGCACTTTGCCATTATATTATATTATATATGTATATTCTTCACAAAAAAAATAGTAATTTATCTTAACATATCAGGTCTATTTGCATAACATATGGGTTTAATATTGTGTATAAAGTTTTAATATATTTAGGATAACAGAATCAAACCTGTAATCGCGATCTTCCTATCCTACACAGGATTAAATTAAAAAGTACTTCCATCAATGCTGTCAATTCAGATAATGCCTTCATCATTCGAATAATATCGTTTTCAGAATACCATGCGCCAAGAATCAGCGGTGGCAACGAGCCCAACACATTCAAAATTGCCAAAGTCCAACCGAGATCTCGAAGGAAGATTTCTCGCTTTCCGGCTGTGGATTCTGGTGGCCATGTGCTTGTGAACATCCCACAAATTTCGAGTATGCGAAATATCTGATGAATATTGATACGGATTAGCACCATTATCTCAGATCACTAAGAACGCAACTCCTGGTATTTGCAGATATATTCATATCTTCCCTACTTTGCGCGAAATACAGCTATACATCATTGTTATAGCAGGCGATACTGAACGACATAAATCGATGCTTCATTATGCATTCCTTGCAAGGCGCATGATAAAAAGGAAGTAATTAATGGTCTACAAATGATAGAGAAAATGAGATATGATACGAATGAAAGTGAGATATAAGGAAAATGCATTGTACATAGCTTTTAAACGTAGCTGATATTCAGCTTTTGTTAAATCTATATTTTACAATTCTAGCGTTCACACGCTATTCATTATGCATTCCTTTCAAGGCGCATGATTAAGAAGAAAGTAATTGATGGTCTACAAATGATAGAGGAAATGAGATATGATACGAATGAAAGTGAGATATAAGGAAAATGCATTGTACATAGCTTTTAAACGTAGCTGATATTCAGCTTTTGTTAAATCTAGCGTTCCACAATTACTCTCTCATTTAATAAACCTAGCAATTTGCATAGATTGTTTTGGAAGGAATATATCCGATGTTAACGTCTATAAGAAGTATCTATAGTGGGTGCTTTCCATTTAGTGACTCAAGTCGACAAAAGCATCATTCTATCTTTGTTGTTCACTGGTATTGAAAGAAGATAGAATGATACTTGTGTCAACTTGAGTCACTAAATAGAAAGCACCCGGTGTAGTGAATGTGGAAATATGCACGATATATACAGTACAATAAGAAAAAAACAAAGATCATGTAAAATTAGCTGAAGAGTTTTTCATAGTGATATTTGTTTTGTTTTTTTGATAAAATATATATAATAATGTTTAATACATGCAAGGAATTAATGCTGTTTATATAATTGATAGCTTATTTAATTGTTATATTGATATCATTGTTTATTTTTTGTAAAATAAAGTGTGCTACAAAACACATACATACACATAGAACTTTTTTGCTATCAATAATGAGAGACTAATATCATCTTTATACTCTTAATAATTACTTGTGCTATTTTATGAACAATTTAATCATGCTACTTTACAATCTGTGCATTAAAAAAAGTATTGTTTTAAAACAAAATTGCTATTTTGCTACTTTTATTTTAAATATTTAAATTATAAGTACTATTAAGCAGAAAAAGAAAGAGTAGACAAGTAGAAGTTTGCCTGTCCTAAAAATCACTTCAAGATACTTTTATCTTAAATATTTTTCGATAAAACTTGTATTTTAAAATTTGTTTAGAATAATAATTTTTAATATCAAATAATAATTTTTACTTATTTGGTACATATAAAATATTGATATCTAGTTATTAATTTATATTGTGCCTGCAATGGTTTAACAGATGTGAAATATATCACATATGTAAATTGCCTTCTCTGATTCTAATCACCAATTATTGTTCTCATTGCTGTGTAAAAAGATATCATCGTCAGGAAATACTGTAAAAAGACAATATTCATAATTCTTTATTATATTTTTATTTCCGATTATGTTTAAAATTGTTATATAAAGTATACATCATTATAAAAA
>NW_021853424.1:137239-142264 GCF_003651465.1 Formica exsecta
TTTAAACATATAATTCACTTGACTTGTCAACTGCTTACAATATAAGAGCTAAACCAAAAAGAAAATTTTTTTAAAACTTTCCAGAATCCCAATAAAATTCCATGAAAATTCCCTGTAATCGCAAAAATCCTTCATTATATTTTCTTGTTACTGTAACTTTATCGTAAAGTATACAACATTAAAAAAAAAAAAAAAAAAAATATGATATACCTTAGTAAAATATTCAAGAGATAATGTTGGCAGAAGACCTCTTATGTTGACTCCGAGCGGCATTTGACTTCTTTGAATCATAAAACATATATCTTTAGTGTTATATTGTGAGTTTTCAAACCATGGTATACTATATATCTCCATTGCAACCTGTATACTCTGGAATTGTAACAGTATCGTTATTAATTGATCATTATTTTAATAAAGTTTATTAATTTATATTTTATATTTTAATAAAATTGATTAATTTCTGTTGACAAAATAATTATACAAATGTAACAATTCTTATACTCATATAAACTCAAATATGCTACATTTATGTTGTTCATAATTTATTATTAATTTACTAAATAAAGAAAGAACTTCAACTTCTATTAATTACATTTTCCATTAAATTGTCAGCTGTCCAAGCAGTAAGATATAATCTTTGACATCCGCTGATTATCATAAAAATAAATTGAGATGATACCCATAACGATCGTCCCTATATTAAATAATAAAATAAATTTAGAATAAAAGTTAAATAAATATCGCTAAAAGGCGAGAATGATTATAATAAGAAATAATTACATACATATTAATAAGAATATAACATACGCGAATAAATGGAAAAGTACTAAAAATAATAGCTGTCGCCATCACAATGTTTGTTTTGTAAAGAATATATCGCACAGTATGACTTGCTTCACTCATGAATCTAATTACGAAAAATAAGTTATATTTTTATTACTTGCCATATATTATTATGCTAAAATATGTTAAAATATTGATATTATTATGTTAAAATATTAATAAATTGATTATATTTTATTATATTTTCAATACAATAGAGATGTAAAAAAGATCTAAAAATTTATTACATCTTTATATACTTTTACGATTTTTTAAAGAGTTTTTTAGATTTTTAATCACTTACTTGATTATTTTCTGATGTTTCTTAATACATGAATTTATCTGCCTTTTATTCTTCGCATTTTGTATTTTTAAACATAACATCTCTAATCTTGCAGATGAATACAGAAAAAACATGCCAAACATCAAGATTACGATGCAATTTAGTCCAGCTTTCATGATAATGTATACTTGTAAGGCGTAGAGGATACATATCACAATCGGCGATTCAATAGGAAATGGGTACCATACTTCAATAGGCCACTTCGTCGAAAGAAAAATAGGACCGCAGCAAAAGCCGAAAGAGCCTAAGCAATGACATATTGCAACCAATACGAAAAAGCTGGAATAACGATGCGTATATTTTTGCAGAATAGTTTTTTCATTGTCGTTGGAAGTGCGAAGAAAATCTTCCATTTCTTTCAGTAGTTTCTAAATTTAATTAACATTTTTATTAATAAATTAAAAAATATGTGTTCAACGATAGAGCATAAATAATAAAATTAAATAACACAATATATATTTTGTTTGAAATAATATTATTATTAGTTAGAGCACGCATAAAAATTCATGAGATTTTATTAATTGTATACCTGGAGAAACTTTATTTACTTATTTAAATATCAAACATAATGTGACATTGTGTAATGGGTAAGTACACTACTATACAAAATATATCTCACTTCCTAACAACATTCGAGAATAATAGTTGATGAAATGCATTGCGAATACCTGTATGTGCGTTTTCCTCAATTTGAATATGATAAGATTGAGTAGGAAATCCATCCCAGTAACAAATTGCGCTAGAGCTTTCATCACTGTCATTACATCGTCCCAGTAGTTATAAACAGAACATATAAATGACATCAATATGGCAAGTAAATTCAAGAACGTAAAACTCCAATCAATTTCTCGCAAAATAAAAGTAAACTTCCCCTTATTAGGATCATTCGGCCACGTATCCGTTATAATATTGCCTATTTTTATAAAACGGAACAGTTGATGAATTTTCAAACGTAACTGTATCATTATTTAAAGGATTCAAAACGTAAGGATAAAGAGAAACACTTTTGATGCTCTTTCCGGTATAGAATATTTCTGGTGAAATTGTAAGTGGGATGGTTAATGAAATGGTGTAAATTGATAACTCATTTATTAACAAGACAATTTTTCATCGTGAACATGTTTAATGTTGTACAGTGGTAATTAATAAATTATTCTAGGAAACACAATTATGATTTATTTATTCAAACATGAAGATTAGCATTGATTGCAAACGACACGAAGAAGACATTATCTTGGGATCAAATAGAAATTTAATACTTGGTAAAAGAATTTTTTTTAATGTTTCTACTAGAAGATAAAAAATGTTTACATATATGTTATCATTGAAATGCTTTCATAAATTTATTTATTGATTGAAAGAGAGACTAACAAGAGCTGAAAATAGATAATGAAATATATACATATATTCAATAATCAAAAATATATTAATGTATTAATTTTAATAGACTGGCTTATATTTACCAATATTTTTGTATTATTTTTTAAGATAGAAACAAAGGAAAATGTAATTTATCTTTAACTATTAGCAGAGACGCCACTATTCTGCCACTAAAATCGCTCTATTTAATGCATGTCCATACTCATAAATTGTGAATGAGGATCATGTCTCCCTTATATGTATTTAACATCTTTTATGACCTATATATAATTTTTTTCTATTCTAACATATACTGTAGATTGATATGTAAGTAAATTTTAATATTCATGCACCATGACCTAATGACTTTACGTCATAATGTTACGACATATGTTGTTCAGATTATGATGCTGAATAATTAAGAATTGAGTATTAAGAAATATAATATTTATATAAAATTTATTTTTAGACAATGCATGAATACGAATAATCTATACAATATTTTTTTTATTAGATTGTGATCTTTTTATTTTATAGTATAATATTATTGTCATTGTTTTATCATTTTTCACAGTTTTTACTATAAATATGTAGAACTTTTTATCGATAATAAAATAATGTTTTGGTAGTATGATAAAACATATGATGTCTCTTTTTTTCTTTTAATCTAAAACTAAGATTCTTATTTTTAAAGTATTGTATTCAATATTGTATATATATGTATATATCTGTTATACTTAATGTATTAATATTTAATTTAAAAATATTTTTTTTTAATATCTGAAAATTATATTTGATAGTTTGAAAGTTTTTAGAATAATTATCATTTACAAAAAAGTAAAAAATTTGCTTTAATTAATATTACTTTAAATTGTTTCAACATTATCGCTGTAAACTTATTTTTTTTTCTTCAAACTTTCCTCCAGCTTTGCAGTACTGCTGCTTTATAAAAAATAAGTTAATGTAGGAGCAAGTTAATGGAGCAATTTTTTATTTACGGTTCCATACTTAAATAGTACTTCAAGTTTCTAACTAAACGAAATAAATGAAGTAGCGATCTATGCGTGCTACTATAAAATTATGAAAATTACAGAGTAGTAGAAGCAAAAAACAGATCAACAATGATATAGATACTTATTGCAATTATCGAGGAGTTTATGCGTGCTATATATCGCATGTATTTTTACTTTATTTCCCATGATTATAGGAATAGGTACTAGTAATTACCATAAAAGATCAAACTCTAGCCAACAAATAAATAATGCGCTATTGATCGCACCGTTCTACCCCTAACTATCATTTCTCTTCCTGCAATATTGTATTTTCTTGAGCGTTGCTTAGTGCTTCGTATTTATTCAGAACATATTATACAATAAAAATTAATATTACGATATGGCAGTCATTCAGCTGAAGTTCCAACAGATATTTTATTTCCTCCGAGTATTAGGAACCATTACTAATACGTGGCCGCCGAATCCGGATATTGGAAAAAACGAACTCCTTCTTCGTAACTTTTATTGCTGCATTAGTATCTTCATATTCATAACAGTGTGGATACCAATGTTAATGTATGCATATAAAACTCGAAATAATGATGTCGGCGAGTTAATGAAACACTTGTCTCATGTGATAACTCTTATGGAAGCTATTATCAATTCAATTATGTGCACAATTAAGAGAAAACAGTTACAGGTAACAATATTATGAAATATGTTCTTCTGTTATACGACAATAATTTTTAATAATTATATTTTTGCAATGATATTTTTTTTTGCACTAATAAAAATTCTTAGTGATTATAATGATTTTCAAATAGAAAACACGCTTATATAAAATAAAGGTTTAATTAATGCTAATTACATATATTGCTAATGAGTAAAATAATAATACAATTAAATGCAATAAAATTTTATGCAGAAAAAATAATTATTTGACTAAATATTTTGCATTCTCGATTTATAAAAATTAACAATATTTAAACTTAATTTAGCTCCACTTTTAACTAAATTTTAATTATATAATTTTATATATTACATTATATTCAAAATGTTTTATTTATATATTTTTACACATATATTGCATTATAAATATAATTATAAAAATGTTGAAAAAATTTTATTATACAGGGTGAGTAATTTTTATCAACGCACACAAATATCTCGTAAAGTAAGCAAGATGGAAAAAATGTTTTATACAAAAGTTGTAGGGTTCAGAGGGGGACACATGATGAAAATATGGACTTGACCTTGAGTGACCTTTTCAAGGCCAAGTCAATGTGATCGATATTTTCTTAAATGGAACCCCCCATTTTTTATTGCATATTCTTGTAGCTTATCTCGAAAGCTTTTCAAAACATTATAATAAAGTATTTTTTCATTAAGTACTTTTTGAGTTATTTTATATTTTAATCTGACATATTTTGATATAAAAAATAAAATATCTCGTAAAATATTCAGTTTTTGATAATCTTACCGTAATACTTTTATGTACAGAATAATGAG
>NW_021853424.1:142940-150879 GCF_003651465.1 Formica exsecta
AAAAAGTACTTAATGAAAAAATACTTCATTATAGTGTTTTGAAAAGCTTTCGAGATAAGCTACAAGAATATGCAATAAAAAATGGGGAGTTCCATTTAAGAAAATATCGATCACATTAACTTGGCCTTGAAAATGTCACTCAAGGTCAAGTCCATATTTTCATCATGTATCCCCCTCTGAACCCTACAACTTTTGTATAAAACATTTTTTTCCATCTTGCTTACTTTACGAGATATTTGCGTGCGTTGATTAAAATGACTCACCCTGTATATTACAGTAAATTCGAATTTTAATTATATATATTGTATATACATACGTATACAGAAAAAATAAAATATCAAAATAAAATGGCAAAATAAAAATAAAAATTATTAATGTTTCTCTCTATACAAGGCATACATAAAAGATTTGTTTCAACTAATGTACTAGAACGCATCATTTATAATATGCTTTAGAAATTGGTAGTAAACATCGAGGAATTTATGAAGTTTTCCAAGGATCACGAAAGAGTTATTCTGCAAAAGTATATAGATCGTTATAGTACATTTATAACGACTGTTGCAACAGCCTTCAGTATAGCAGGGCTTGTGTCATTTGTGCTCCTTTACTTATATCTCAGGAGCTTCCTTTGAACGCATGGTATCCGTTCTCGACAAAACCGTTATTAAGAAAGTTTATTCTCTACGTCATGCAGACATTTTCAATTGTACACGTTGTTTTGTGTCTTGGTATGGACGTTATGATCGCTTTTTTCTTGTTCTATTTAGCAGCCAAACTGGAGGTATTAACTTTTGAAATTGAACGAGCTGCTGATGAAGCTTATATTATAACGTGTATCAAAAAACATCAGAAAATAATAAAGTGAGATAAAAATAAATATTCTTTTAAATCTTTCAAGAACATTAATGACAGAGTTGCGTACCAATTATCTTTCTAGTTGCAGAAATTTAATTAATCAGTGCATAATAACTATGCGTAGCTATCGTGCATTTACAATATATGAAATATAGTTTTCTCTCTTTTGCAGGAGGGGGGGGGAGAAAGCAGAGAAGTAAAACAAAATTAGATTAATTATATATAGATGTATATATATATATTGTGTATGTATACTAATTTTGTTTTACTTCTTTGCTGTCCACCCTGCAAAAAAGAGAAAAAATTCGCTTTATCAATTTTATTAATAAAAATTTATAAAAAAGCAAATTTTTTTTATTACTTTAATCTACTTTAATTTTACCTATAATTCAACCAGTTATATATGAACAAATAAAAATCTTTTTTAGATATGTGCATTACATGCTTTTCTTTTTTTTATTCTATCTTTCATAAATTTAATAATCTTAGAATAATTTCTGACTATATTTTTTAATTTACACATTTCTTTATGAACAGGTTAATTTCAAACATGCAGCAAGCTCTTCAATATATTCTTTTTAAAACTAATTTTACGATGGCACTTGCTGTAATTGCCAGTGCTTTTCCTATGTTATATGTAAGCATTTTGTAATATAATGTAAGTGTAACTAGATGCTTAAGTATTAAAACTTATAATTTTGACACCTTTAATTTTTAAAAACGCAGATACAATCTTCTTTTCTGATTCCTGAATTTATATCTACGGCGGTGGGCGCTTTACAACGAATATATATCACAGCATCGGCAGCCGATGAGTTGAGAGAAGTCGTAAGTTTTCAAAGAAAATAATAAAAAGCTATGGTAAAAAGCTTATAAAACGCATTTATTTTGTCATTATATCTTCATATTTAGCATTTTCAATTCCTACCCACACTCCTCATTTTTATTTCTTCATTGTTCAGTTTATTAACCTTAAGTCATCTGTTACATTACAACATAAAAATCCAACGTATGATCAAAACAATAAATAAAATAAAATAGGCCCAAAACATATTTAAAAATTGTATATACGTATATCATAATTTAAGACAAAAATTTAAAAAAATTAGGAATTTTTAAATAGATATAGAATATATTGTGTTTCATAGCCCCCCCTCCCCCCAGTTATATTATTAGAATATTAAAAATATATAATAACATGAAAATATATAATAAGATTAAAAATATATAATAAGATAATAACTATAAGCCTATCTGAAGCAAAAATAATTTGTATATAAAACATACACACACATATATAATTTTATTATACATAGAAAAAAATAAGATACAATTTGTAACTTGCTTTTATTTATAGAGTACGCGACTTCCTTTCTCGGTATATAGTGCATCATGGATTGATAAGACGCAAAAAATGAAAAATGACATTTTCATAATGATTCAAAAAAGCCAACAAACGATTTTGATATCTATGGTCCTATTACCCGCTCTTACTCTAGAATATTATGGCAATGTAAGAAACATTTCCTTCTTTTATTAGTACATGCATTAATACATACTTTTTTCAAAAATATATATTACTTTTACATTTGTGGCATAATATATCAAAAGATTTATATTGTGTGTATTCACAGTTTGTAACTACGGTTTTGTCATATTTTATGACGATGAGAGCAGTAATTGCCACATAAGTCCTATAAATAAAAATAACTGTAATATAGAAGAGAAAAAGAAGAGAGATGTTAAAATATAAAACTGTAAATATACATTTAGATTTTAAATTGTGTTATCTTATTTTATTAATGAGAAACAAGTTATATTTTATAACACATATTATTTATATTTTTCTTTAATTTGGTAAACCAAATATACTGAAAATAAATATTGTAATCATTTTGCTTCCTCATAGAGAAAGTTTTTATGTTTTCCTGACAAAATTTTTGAGTCTTCTATGTTAATGTATTTAGAATGTTCCAAAACGTTGAAAAATCATTTTCTTAAAAAATGTCTGTATGTATGTATATATGTATGGTTAGGTATGTACGAAATGTATTGTACAATCTCTAACCTCCGCAATTTTTGAGATATCGGGCAAATTTTTTTAAAATGAATGTAGTATCATTAAAGGATTGATATTATTGTATTTGGTGAAATCGGTGAAAAAAGAATCGGTGAAAGGGTCCATTTTTTATAAAACTTTGAATTTTTTGAGAAATATTTATACACGCTCTAACTTTTACACATTTTTAGATATCGGGTTAAATATTTTTACATAAATAGAGTATCATTAAAGGATGGTTGATATTGAATTTAGTGAGAATCGGTGAAAGAAATCACTTTTTATAAAATTTTGAATTTTTTGGGAAATGTCTGTACACGATGTAACTTTCGCAAATTCTGAGATATCTTCCTCTATGAAAAAGCAAAAATTGAAAAACCCGCTTGCTTTAAGGAGCTTAAGTTTTGTGAGCAAGAAAAAAGATGAGGAAGCAATGTGCAAGTTTCTAATTTGCACAATTTTTATCTTTTTACTCTTTCAATGAACATCTTTACGCACAAATATATATAATGTCAGTTTCCGACAATACACATCGTATTTATATAAGTAATCGATAAGTAAAGTTTAGCGTTTGCCGATATATCTTAATATATATCCACAATGAATTAGTTATCAATGTTTTTATTTAAAATATTTAGTATATAATATTTTTACATATTGAATTGCGAATTTGATCACATATATAGAAGAAAAAGGTTCTATTTACCTATATTCCCGGTTGCCAACGGCTTCATTTGTCCACAATATTTTGCCGACAGCTTCGTTTGCCGATACTCCCAATTGCATACAGAGCGATTGCCTACAAGCATTATTGCGCACATGTAGCGAACAAATAATAAATGCGCTATTGATTGCATCGTTCCGCCTCCAACTCCCATTTCTTTTTCTACAATATTTCCTTGATGCGTCGCTCAATGTCTCGGAGATATCCAGAATATTCAGTAAAACAGAAATTGATGCCACGATATGGCAATCGTTCATCTGAAGTTTCAACTCTTCTGTATGGCAGGTGTTGCTGTCATTTGTGCCCCTTTATTTATGCCTCAGGAGTTTCCTCTGAATGTATGGTATCCGTTTTCAATGGAACCACTGTTACGAAAGTTTATTCTCTATGTTACGCATATACTTGCAACCGCGCACACTGTTTTCTGTCTTAATGTGGACATCATGATGGCTGTTTTCTTTTTGTATTCAGCAGCTAGACTGGAAATGTTGGCTTTTGAAATAGAACAAGCTACGGATGAAACTCATGTCATATCGTCTATCAAAAAACATCAGGAAATAATAGAGTAAGATAGAAATAAAATATCTTTTAGATCTTTCAGAACATTATGACAAAATAGCATACCAATTTTCGCTCTAATTGCAGAAATTTAATTAATATATCAATCTATAATATAGTATGAGTAAAAATAGCCATTTACAATTTTTTAAAATCAATACTTTGTCTTCAGTCTTCAGTCTTTTTAGTCTGTCTTACAATTTTTAAAAATAAAAGTTTATAAAAAGCAATTTTTTTTAAATTATTTTATTTATAACTTTACTTTTTATTCAAATACTAATATTTGAGTAAATATAAATTTTTTATGCTATAACATATGTGTTTCCCTTTTCTCACTACTACTTTTTATAAATTTTGTTAACTTTCAGAATATATAATATGTTGACTTTATTTTTTAATTTGCACATTTCTTTATATGAGCAGATTTACTTCAAAAACACAGTATACTCTTCAATATATTCTTTTTAAAACTAATTTCACAATGGCATTTACTGTAATCAGTGGTGGTTTTCCCATATTATATGTAAGCATCTTGTGATATAATGTAAATGTAAGTAGATGCATAAGTATTAGAATTTATAACTTTAGAAACTTTAATTTTGGGAACAGCTACAGCTACATTCTTTTGCTCTGGTTCCTCAATATATACCTATGCCTATAGGCGCATTACAACGAATGTTTATCACAGCATGGACAGCAGATGATTTGAAAGAAATCGTAAGTTTTCTAAAAAAATAATAAGCATGATTTATATAATAGAATTTTCTTAGCAACATACATATATATGTATGATTCTGTAAACATAAAAGAAAAAATATAAGACAGTTTGTAATATGCTTTTATTAATAGAGTACACGACTTTCCTGGTCGGTGTATAGTGCCTCATGGATTGGTAAGACGCAAAAAATGAAGAGCGATATTTGCATAATGCTTCAAAGAAATCAGCAACCACTTTTGATAACTATGAGTAGCTTATTACCCGCTCTTACTCTAGAATATTATGCCGATGTGAGAAACTTTTTTTATTTATTAGTACATACATATACATATGTATAATACATAACTTTTTCAACAGTATATTATATATTTGACTTTTATATTTGATATATTTTAAAAAATTTATATTGTGTGTGTTTGCAGTTTGTAACCAAGGTTTTGTCATATTTTATGACGATGAGAGTGATAATTGCCACATAAGTTCTATAGATAAAGATAACTGTAAAATAGAAAAGAAAGAGAGAGCAGATGTTAATATAAATATATAGATATACATTTAGAAATTTTAAATTGTGTTATCTTATTTTGTTAATGGAAAGTTGTTTTCTACAGGGTGACCGGCAATGACCGCCCACCAAGTACATAGCGTTATTCCTTACCAAAAACTGAGACGAAAAGTCCTGAGCCATTTTTTTTATAACGCTTAATAAAGGAGTTATTATTGAATAAAGTCTGGCCAATCAGCGCTAACTTTTAGCCGGGCACACGTCGGTGAGCCACGCGCCATGAAGTGTGTACCGCATACTACCAGGCGCGCGACAGGTGTGTGAAGTTGGCACCCCTATGTTACGATACTATAGTTCTGTTAAGAGTTCTGAGTTATTTAGAACAAAAGAAAGAGTTCTTGATAATTTTTATAAAGAATTCTGTCCATTATCACAATGAAAGTAGATTTCGAAAAATGAGGGTGCCAACTTCACGACTTTTGACACATCAAAATTAAATAGTTCTGAGCATAGTTCTGATGCTCTTTTGAATAGTTACATAGTTCCTGATACTTTTTTGCAAGAGTTCTGCAGTTTTTAGATACTCTTCAATATATTCTTTTTAAAACTAATTTCACAATGGCATTTACTGTAATCAGTGGTGGTTTTCCCATATTATATGTAAGCATCTTGTGATATAATGTAAATGTAAGTAGATGCATAAGTATTAGAATTTATAACTTTAGAAACTTTAATTTTGGGAACAGCTACAGCTACATTCTTTTGCTCTGGTTCCTCAATATTTATCTATGCCTATAGGCGCATTACAACGAATGTTTATCACAGCATGGACAGCAGATGATTTGAAAGAAATCGTAAGTTTTCTAAAAAAATAATAAGCATGATTTATATAATAGAATTTTCTTAGCAACATACATATATATGTATGATTCTGTAAACATAAAAGAAAAAATATAAGACAGTTTGTAATATGCTTTTATTAATAGAGTACACGACTTTCCTGGTCGGTGTATAGTGCCTCATGGATTGGTAAGACGCAAAAAATGAAGAGCGATATTTGCATAATGCTTCAAAGAAATCAGCAACCACTTTTGATAACTATGAGTAGCTTATTACCCGCTCTTACTCTAGAATATTATGCCGATGTGAGAAACTTTTTTTATTTATTAGTACATACATATACATATGTATAATACATAACTTTTTCAACAGTATATTATATATTTGACTTTTATATTTGATATATTTTAAAAAATTTATATTGTGTGTGTTTGCAGTTTGTAACCAAGGTTTTGTCATATTTTATGACGATGAGAGTGATAATTGCCACATAAGTTCTATAGATAAAGATAACTGTAAAATAGAAAAGAAAGAGAGAGCAGATGTTAATATAAATATATAGATATACATTTAGAAATTTTAAATTGTGTTATCTTATTTTGTTAATGGAAAGTTGTTTTCTACAGGGTGACCGGCAATGACCGCCCACCAAGTACATAGCGTTATTCCTTACCAAAAACTGAGACGAAAAGTCCTGAGCCATTTTTTTTATAACGCTTAATAAAGGAGTTATTATTGAATAAAGTCTGGCCAATCAGCGCTAACTTTTAGCCGGGCACACGTCGGTGAGCCACGCGCCATGAAGTGTGTACCGCATACTACCAGGCGCGCGACAGGTGTGTGAAGTTGGCACCCCTATGTTACGATACTATAGTTCTGTTAAGAGTTCTGAGTTATTTAGAACAAAAGAAAGAGTTCTTGATAATTTTTATAAAGAGTTCTGTCCATTATCACAATGAAAGTAGATTTCGAAAAATGGGGGTGCCAACTTCACGACTTTTGACACATCAAAATTAAATAGTTCTGAGCATAGTTCTGATGCTCTTTTGAATAGTTACATAGTTCCTGATACTTTTTTGCAAGAGTTCTGCAGTTTTTAGTTTAAAAAATTAACTTTAAATATCAGAGATATTTTTGAAATCACGAGTTCTGATCGAAAATGTCAGAGTTCTGAATTACATGCGATAAGACAAATATTGTATAATCGCGAAAACTGCATGGTCCTAGCTATTATAATTACCGAAATATCGAATTTTTAAAATTAATATACTTTTATGTTGTATTATTGCTGCTAGATGTGATGCTACATCGAACGATTTTCAACTGTTTTTATACGCGTCGTGAACGCATATTGTTGTTCGATTGTGTTTCAACGTCTTTCTTTATAGCCAATTATTAATTGATATTTGATAGAAAGAAGAGCAGAAAAGTTTAGAACTAATAGTTTGGTATGTTGAATTATCATTAATATTTAATTGTCTTTATTCAAGTCAAATCAGACAGACATCTTACGTACTCTTCTAAAGTTTTTTCCAACATTTCGGCTCGTTAAAATTGTTTTTTAGATGTAGATATAAAATGCGCGAACCAAAAATAAACGAACAGTAAATGCGAATGCTATCCCTATTAACCTGTCACCCCCATCACGAAAAATCGGGTTCGGCTATAGTGCATAATTAA
>NW_021853425.1:0-439 GCF_003651465.1 Formica exsecta
GTTCGATTGCTATTCAACGGTTGTGTCTTCTGAACGCACCCAATGCGATTAATGGTACCTTATTTTTCATTGGGCCAAACCGGTAAGCCGTGCATGTGCACTTTTGAGCAGTTAAGGCCACCGCATAAGCTTTTCCGTAAAGCCCGTTCTACATTGATCGCATGTCGCCAGTCGCAAGCAAATCGACCAATCACAGTCGAATATTCGACGGAATAATCGACTGTGATTGGTCGATTTGCTTAACGTAGTATGCTTTTGTTACGTTACGATTTTCTCTATGCGTTGACTGAAGTTTAAGATTACGTACGAATTTAGGTTTAGGGCCACCGCACAAGCTCCACAAGCTCTCGTTACGTTACGATAAGTACTAACCGTAAACTTAGGCCAGTATTCATAGTCAGTTCTTATTTCAAGACCGTCTTAAGTAACTTAAGTAATG
>NW_021853425.1:19799-27153 GCF_003651465.1 Formica exsecta
AGAAAAAGAATCGAAATATCACAAAATGATATGATTTTTAACGTCATCATAGTTGTAATTAATATTTTTCATAATTTATGACAAAAATTTTTGGTCATGAATACCCCACAAAATTAATTTTAAAAAATAAAAAAAATAAAAACAGATTTTAGGTTAGGTAAAAGTATTTTGCTACAATTTTTAGTAAATAATTTTTAAGTAAGTAAGATTTAAATCATCAAATGATTATTATGGTTTTATCAGTAAAATGTAAAAATTTTTATTGCCCTGGCAATGCATTTTCCTTGTCAAATTTATTAATTAGTGCTACAATATGCGATTTTTTATAAAAATCAATACAAAAATTTTAAACTTAAATCAACGAAAAATTACAATGATCCATCCAACCATAGACATAAAATTTCTTTATTCTGATTGGTCAAATTTCAATCTTCAATCTTCAATCTCAATCTTCAATGCGTAATCTGATACGGGCATTAAGCTCGTTCTACATTGATCGCATGTCGCCAGTCGCAAGCATATCGACCAATCACAGTCGATTATTCCGTCGAATATACGACTGTGATTGGTCGATTTGCTTGCGACTGGCAACATGCGATCAATGTAGAATGGGCTATACGGAAGAGCTTGTGCGGTGGCCCTTAGGGCACATAAAAAAACTTAAGCAGTAAGGGTGCAAACCCATGAGCGGAATAGCGTAATGCGGAACGAGAGCATGACCAATTGCGAGCGTTCTGCAGGTTTCGCTACGCTCACGATTGGTCCGCTCTTGTTCCGCGTTAAGCCCGAATCACATTAGCGGCTTGCGGCTGCGATTGCGATTGCCTCAGCCAATCAGAAAGCACCAATTGCAAGTATGATTGGAGCGTAGCAAATCACAATCACAAACGCAATCGCAATCGCAGCCGCGAGCCGTTAGTGTGATTTGGGCTTTACGCTTTTCCGATGCCATGGGTTCGCACCCTAAGGCCGGATTGACACCTTGGCAGAAAAGCAGAAAGCAGAAAAGCGGAAGCCAATCAGAACTCGTGCTAGAAAAGCAGAAGCCAATCAGAACTCGCGCTGAAAATAAGCAGTACATTCTGCTTTTTTAGCGCGAGTTCTGGTTGGCCCCTGCTTTTCTGCTTTCTGCTTTTCTGCCAAGGTGTGAATCCGGCCTGAGACTTAAGACGTAAAGTCCGTATTAGTGCCGGTCTACAATAGGTGATTTAAGCCCTAAGCCTTAAGGAATCGACTAATCACAGTCGAGTATTCTCCTCATACTTGATCGTGATTGGTCAACAAGTTTTATGTCAACGCTAAACGACAATTGTTTACAAGGATTATAGATTATAGATCCGATGATCAGATATCCGTACATACGTTTAATGCGGGGTCTACAATGCAGTCGTAAGAGCCCTAAGCCTTAAGAATTGACTAATCACAGTCGAGTATGAAGAGAATACTCGACTGTGATTAATCAATTCTTAAGGCTTAGGCCCGTTCTACAATAAGTCGTATGTCGTTAGTCGTTAGCAAATTGACCAACGACAGTCGATTATTCCAAGAATATTCGACTGTAATTGGTCACTTTTCTTACGACTAACGACATACGACTCAAGGCTGATTCATGCAGGCCGTAACTGTTAATTTATGCCGGAACCGTTAAAGTTTAACACTAGGATTACAATGCTTTTGTTCATAATGGCATTATGAACAAAAGCATTGTAATCCTAGTGTTAAACTTTAATGGTCAAATTTCAATCTTCAATCTTCAATCTCAATCTTCAATGCGTAGTCTGATACGGGCATTAGGGCTCTTACGACTGCATTGTAGACCCCGCATAAAGAGAACGTATATGACATTAACTCTCAAATTATAGAGATTTTGACTTTAGAACTTAAGGGTCGACAGGAGAGACAGTAGAGACCTCTCGCGGGAAGCCGTGAATTACGAATTCGTAGTCTACGTCCTACAGCCAAAATAAAGAGAAAATCGGATTCTAGGTATCGATTCTGTAATTCAAGTGAAGGTGAAAATTACAAAAATGATGGAATTTACTAAAAAATATATAAACCTAGAAAATTTGCTCATTTTTGTAATTTTTACTCTTACTTAAATTATAGAATCGATACCCTAATGATGATATTCGTATTTAGCAGCATCGTCTTCTTAGACGTACAGAGCGTTTTTTTGAAAAAATGATCAAAATAAAAATTACTTAGAACATATATAAATGGAAGGGGAATAGCAATCTGAAAAGTGTCGAAGGAAGTGAGAAAGAAATCGTAGTTGCCTCTCTCTTGTGAGTTACTTTGCTCAAAAGTGCGCATGCGCAGCCATGTGTGTGTATTAAACACACATGGCCGCGCATGCGCACTTTTGAGCAAAGTAACTCACAAGAGAGAGGCAACTACGATTTCTTTCTCACTTCCTTCGACACTTTTCAGCCTGCTATTCCCCTTCCATTTATATATGTTCTAAGGAAAAGCAAACCGATATGTTGAGCACACGGAAGCGATTGTTGGGAGATAATGCCAGACAAGGAGTGACAATCGCATGCTATCCTTGTTCCTCTAGCGTATCGCTTTACGGGTAGACAATTATATTATATATTCATAGACAATTATATTATCTTTCTCCAATTATACCGATATCGCGTAAACACATATGAGTACTGGTATATGAAAGCATATATATAAGTAATACATGTAATGACGAAGTGCAAAATATTCAGTCTATCATGCAGTACACTCCGAGTTCAATTCCATAGATATCTCAAAAAAATTTTTATATGTGTTTTGTTATTACATTTTATGTTTTGAGAATTATATTGAAAACAAAATTTGAAAATTTTGAAAATATGTTAATATTAATATATGTAATATATTTAATAATAATTAAATAAAATAATAATAGCTTTTCTCTCCTAGCTATTATTGGTTTATTACAAGATATATTAAATACATAAAATAAATTTTTTATACACATGTACAATTACAAAATGGTCAACATATTTTCAAAATTTTAATAATTATTCTAAATATATGGGCGCCCATTAGTCTTGTTGCATTACTGCTTTCTGCTACGAGAGACCAGAAAGCATTTTCAGGCCATGTCTCGGCCGTAAAGCGATACGCTAGAGGAACAAGGATAGCGTGATCGTTGATCCTTTTCTATCTTTCCTCTCCACGGTGCGTCCACGCGAGCAATGCAATCGTTTGTGTACGTATACAGAAATACACCTATACATCGAGACTGAGAATTAATTCCTCAGCGTTGGTAACCCTGAAACCTGAGTTTCACATTTTCACCGCGCGAGGTCTCCAATGTCAATTCGGAGTTTGCCCGTTACTCCTGTCGTGGTGTCGTGTCGACCCTTAATTCAATTTAATTTTAATAATGAGGATCGCCGTGGAAGGTTGTGCTCATGGCGAATTAGATATTATTTATGAAACTATACAGGAGATTGAAAAAATAGATGGGAGGAAGATAGATCTCCTTATTTGCTGCGGCGATTTTCAAGCTACCAGAAATTTAAGCGATTTAGAATGTATGGCAGTTTCGGACAAATATAAAGATATATGTACATTTTACAAGTAAGTACTATTATCTCAGCAAAGAGATTTGTTGAAAATTCAATATAAAATTTACAATTTATGTTTAATATAAATTATACATTTAATCTTATAGATATTATTCGGGTGAGAAAAAAGCTCCAGTGTTAACCATTTTCATTGGCGGTAATCACGAAGCATCAAATTATCTTCAGGAATTGCCATATGGAGGATGGGTTGCGCCTAATATTTATTATCTTGGATATGCAGGTGTAGTACAAGTGGCTGGAGTTAGAATTGCAGGACTTTCAGGTATCTATAAGAGCCAACATTGGATGCAAGGGCATTATGAAAAGCCTCCGTATACTGACAGCACTATACGAAGTATATATCATATCAGGAATTTGGAAGTCTTTAGATTAAAACAGGTAAATATTGATTATAATACAGAGAGAGATTGATAAAATTACATGAACTGTAAAAAATTGATAGATTTATATAAATAATTAACTATATAATTTTAGATAAAATAAGGAAATTTTCAACAAGATATATATATGATTTTTTTCTATATTATTTTCAGCTCTCTGGCAAAATTGATATTTTTCTGTCACATGACTGGCCAGCAGGTGTAACAAAATATGGAGATGAAGACGCATTATTAAAACGAAAACCATTTTTTAAGTAAGAAACTTCTATTTTATGAAAACTTTATGAATGTTGGCTCTTAAAATTTTATTAAATTGATATAATAGATAAATTTTAATACATTATGTTAAGGGATATAATATTCAATCATTATATTAGATTATATGTTTTAGAGATGATATAGAAAGCAATACACTTGGTAGTCCTCCAGGTATGGAATTGTTGGAACGTCTTTATCCATCTTACTGGTTCTCCGCGCATTTACATTGTAAATTCGCGGCGCTCATTCCCGAGAAGGGAGGGGCACGAGTAACGAAATTCCTAGCGCTGGATAAATGTCTACCAAAACGAAAATTTCTTCAAGTATTGGAAGTACGTTCACAGGAGGATGGTCTAATACAATTGGATTACGATCTCGAATGGTTAACGATACTATACTTAACGAATCATTTATTGAGTGTCAAGAGCAATATTCACTACATGCCCGGTCAGTACGGCGTCGGCAGGTGGACATACACGCCCACTACGAAAGAGAAACAAACTGTGTACAAGAAATTTAACTCCAATTTACAAATTCCTCACAACTTCACTCAAACCGTCAAACCATACGATCCGCATGATACATACATGCGAATTGAGCAGCCACGATTGCTGATAAACGATCAGACTACTCAATTTTGTCAAATGCTAGGCATCGACGATCCGTCCGCCTTATTGCAGATCATTGCGAGCATTATTCCAAAGGATAATAACAAATCGAGCGAGATGTCGATGGAGACGTCCGGCGAATACATGTCGGAATCGATGGAGATTTCATTTGAGGAGGATAGCATACTTAGTTCTACCTTTCAGGAAAATTCGACGAATAAATATTTTGTCGACGGCTCACCGACGAATTTGTTTCCAAAAAGCGGTAACGATGATGAATATCATAATTCGGGTTTCGTGGACACGAGTAAAAGCGCCTTGGATGATGATAATGTTAATATTTCTATGTCTGTAGATTCAGCTTCGATGAAGGATGGTGAGTAATGTTGTTGGTTAAACACTCAAGAGAATAGAGAATATTGAAAGAGAATAATTTCGAGATAATGTTGCTAAATATGTTTTGTTACAGGTAATGGACAGTGTGTACAAACCGAACCAAATTGCAAGAAATTTAAACGTCGGAATTATTCTGTATATTCTAATACACTCTAACTGTGATAGTGTTTTTTTAAAATACATATTTGTATCAATATTTGATATTGTTTTCACCATTGTATAATGGAATTCTGTATTATACTTCTAATTAGTATATAAATAATATAAAGTTTTTTTTTTATAAAAAGAAAGAAAGATTATATCATACTAACAAAAAAATTTTGTAAATCTTGTCCATAATTTTTAACATCTTTATCAACATTTATTACAGTGGTATGAAGTATTAAATTATAAATACTGTGTACATTTTCTTTCCTGCATTAGATTTCTCCTTCTATAATCGTATTTTAAAATTATGTTGACTTTTGTATATAATTTACAATGAATAAATATTTATTACGTTTGATCAATGTCTTTTTTATTTATTGATTATATCTGATCAAATTTTTTTTTATTTATTGATTATTTCTGATCAATATATTTTTCTTTTATAATTTTATACAATATCATATGTCTAGATTAATGTATAACAATTTCTATTTTTTTTATTTTTCAGATTTTGTGTTCCTACTTTTTATATTTAGGAAAATCTTAATAAATAAAGAATTTAGTAAAAGAAAGACATATATAAAGATATAATCGTTTGCAAACACATTCGAAAGATAAACGATTGCTTGATTAATTGATCGAGTATCGCTCATCCCTACTCCCTACTCGAGCGCAATTGCCTCGATTAGTAAGCGCACTGATGCTGCATGTCCGTGCGATATATGCTCACTTGTTTACTTTTGTTTGTTTTTGATTTTTTTGTCTACATATAACGGGAGGTTGACAGTTCGTAAAGAATGATACTTGTGTATCTTCGCGCACGAATAATTCGATTTCCTCAATCATTGAAGGACGCTTATATTGCACGAAGTAATTGACCTCAGAATGTCATAACGCTTGTAAATATGGTGGCAGGTAAACGTGCTTCGAACAAAGTGTCAATTCTTCCTGACTGTCAACTATCTTGAACGCAAAAATGGACAAGTTGACTATCATCTCGGGGATATTGTTTTTGCTGGCGGACATTTCTGCCATAATTAGCATTGCCATGCCGGATTGGATCATCACCGATGTCGGCGGTAATTGCAGACATGCGACTTTGTTTTTATTTTCAACAAGTAAAAAATTTATCTCTTTTTATCATGAGAGATATATTTCTAGTATCATTATTTTTACGTTAATAAGATACGACTTTGATATCTATTTTATGATAGAATATATAATTGTTTCGAGATATTTTAATTTGTGTGAATCAGAATAACACAATCAAAATAATTTAGTATATAAGGCTCTGAATAATAAATATCAATAAATATAAAAACGGGCAAATAAAAGTCACACATTGAGAGAAAGGCGTCAAATTATGAAATTCTTCATAAATCAAATTACATTTATTAATTAAATGTATCATTATTGAATATATTGTTTCAAATTACTGAGAATGGGCCCGAAATGTCTAATTAATAAATGTAACTTAATTTATGAAGAGTTACATAATTTGGCGCCTTCCTCCCAATACGTGACTTTTATTTGCCTGTTTTTATATTTATTCGTAATCAAAATGTTACATGTTATGTGAGAACCTGTATACATCATTCAGATATCATTTTTATTTCTTTTTTGTTAACAGGTGATACAAGACTGGGTCTCATGTGGTCATGCATGACCTTGTATAACAGACCACAAGTTTGTTACAAGTCAGATCTGCAATCAGAATGGTTGATGGCACTAGTCTGCATATTTGTAGGTTGCATTTTGATAACGGCAACTATAATATTACTGGTCATTTCACATTGGGATCGTAGTGTCATTCCTTATGCACGTTGGGTAGGATTTGGCGCAAGTATGTTAGAAAAATATATGATATTTAATATAATAAAATATGTATAAATATTATTATTTATATATTTATATAAATGTGATATATAAAGTTATGAAATAATATCATGCTTTATAATATGATAAATTATCTATATAT